>NW_026939466.1:0-90038 GCF_032062105.1 Saccostrea cuccullata | reverse complement strand
CGTCGTCTGCTAGGCGGCCTGATGAGCTCTTACAGAGCGAAACAGTGTATTTTTTTCTTCTTTCAAATGAATCTACCATTGGTCACTAGTAGGTTTTATAGATAAATGAATAATATTTTGAAAACTTTAATTGTCTGTTGACATTAGTTAAAATGAATTAATTCAGAGAACCTTTGTCAGCCACTGAAGTAAAAAAAAGAAGAAGAACATAAAGATCTAAAGGGGTGGGGCACGGTGACGGCCTGGGGAGGGTGACGGGCTGGGACAGGGTCTTAAAGAGTACTAGCATAAAATTTCGTAGCAAACGCTTATTCCTTGAGGAAAAAACTCAGAAATGAAAGATTTATACAAAAAACAGTGTGTATGAGTTTATGATTTTGGTCTTTTAAAGCGGCACAGTGAGTCAAATTCATATCTTAATTTTAAGATTCTGTAGCATACAGAGAAAGACTTACGAATATTATGAGTACATGTATATAGCGAAGATATGACAATTCAACTGCAAGAATTGACTGCACAATATAAGTGCCGGAAAAACAAAGGTTGTATTAACCGTTTCGTTGTTTCGTATATGTCAAAGTCACGTTACTCTTATTTTTAGCTCAAACTTGTAAACAAAATTCAACTGGAGCATGCAAAGGTGAGAAATATGTTCTAAAAACTTTTTAAAAAGATTGCATCAATTTTTTGGCTTACTTATATTCATTCGTGGATACCTGAGACCATGGTGTCCGTCAGTCTGTCAGTCTGTCCGTCTGTCAGACCGTCACAAAAACTTTAACCTTGCCCATAACTTTTGATTTAGTGGAGCTATGACTTTCATATTTCACACGTATTTTCTTGTGACAAGACCTTTCTTTGGGTACCACCAAATTTGACCTTTTGACCTTGACCTTGGAGTTTGACCCACTTTTACTCAAAACTTCCAAACTTTTACTTTGGCCATAACTTTAAATAGTAGGTACTAGAACTTTCATATTTCACATATATATTGTTTGTTGCAAGACCTTTCATTGGATAACAACAACCTTGACCCTCTGACCTTGACCTTGGAGATTTATGTACTTCTTAAAAAACTTTAACCTTGACCATATCTTTTGAACGGTGAGGACTAAGGCTTTTGTATTTCACAAATGTAATACTTGTGAAAAGACCTTTTATTGGATACCAATTACTTTGACCCTTTGACCTTGACCCTGAAGTTTTAACTACTCTCAAAATCTTTAACCGTGGTCACAACTTTTTAACAGTAGATACTAGGACTTTTATATCTCACATATGTTTTTCTTGTGACAAGACATTTCACTGAATACCAACAACCTTGACCTTTTGACGTTGACCTTGGAGATTTACCTACTTATGAAAAAACTTTAACCTTGACCATATCTTTTGAACAGTGAGGATTAAGGCTTTCGTATTTCACATATGTAATACTTGTGAGAAGATCTTTCATTGGATACCAATAACTTTGACCCTTTGACCTTGACCCTGGAATTTTAACTACTTTTTTAAAACTTTAACTTTGGTCACAACTTTTTAATGGTTGATACTAAGACTTTTATATTTCATATATGTATTCTTTGTGGCGAGTCCTTTCATTGGATATCAACAACTTTGAACTTTTGACCTTGACCTTTGAGATGTACTTACTTATGAAAAATCTTTAACATAGACCATTACTTTTGATCAATAAGGGCTAGGGCTTTCATACTTCACATATGTAATCCTTGTGAGAAAATCTTTCATTGAATAAAAATAAATTTGACCTTTTGATCTTGATCTTGGAGTTGACCTACTTTAAAAAATTTTTTTTTACTTTGGCCATAACTTTAACGGCCAGGATAAGGGTTTTCATCTTTCCAAAAAAATCAACTTCAATGAGAATTTCTAAATAAATTACATGATAGGATGTTCATATTAGACACAATTTGTCATAAAAATAACATCTCATCCACAAAGAAACCGAAAGCGGGGGACCACAATTCTTTGAATTTGCTTGTTTAAAAATTAACAATGAAGTTGATTTTTTTTAATGATGAAAACCCTAATCCTGACCGTTTAAAATTTATGGCCAAAGTAAAAGGTTTTTAAAAGTAGGTCACCTCCAAGGTCAAGATCAAAGGGTCAAAGTTGTTGATATCCAATGAAAGGTTTTCTCACAAGAATTACATATGTGAAGTATGAATGCCCTAGCCCTTACTGTTCAAGGTTATGGTCAAGGTTAAAGTTTCTTCATAAGTAAGTAAATCTTTAAGGTCAAGGTCGAAATCCAATCAAAGTTGTTGATATCCAATGAAAAGACTTGCCTCAAAGAACTCATATATATGAAATATAAAAGTCCTAGTTTCTATCGTTCAAAAGTTGTGACCAAAGTTAAAACTCAAATGTCAAAATCAAAGAAAGGTCTTGTCACAAGGAATACACATGTGAAATATGAATGTTATAGCTCCACTTAATCAAAAGTTATGGGCAAGGTTAAAGTTTTTGTGACGGACAGACTGACGGACAGACAGACAGACAGACGAATGAGATTTAATGTCCCCTCGCTTTCGCGAAAGCGGGGGACAAAAAGAGAGAACTATACTCGCCCAAGCGTGAAAAAAACCTATTTCGTGTGTGTGTGTGTGGGGGGGGGGGTCCTCCCCCCCCCCCCCCCCCCCCCCCCCCCTGTGGATCTGTGCATGCATGTATTTTTTTATTTTTGAGTCCTTGGATCACGGTGAGATATTAAAATTCACGGGTAATGCAAAATGTCTTGAAATATATATTCATGTAAATAAAAAAAATCATGAATGTTTTAATCATCCCCAAAGTCTTTATCCTACCACAAGTGGTAATAATTTGACCAAATTTGAGTATACATGTATACTTCTTGATGAAGTTTCCAAAACATGCATAATCAAAAGTGTTTTCTTTGGTTCTTAAACGTTTTCTCACAATTTAATGCATTTAAATCAGGATTTGATAGATGAAATATTGTATTAATAAACTGTAAGTCCTTGTACATATGTCGTTGATGGAACAGCCACTGCTCAAGATGTCTGCAGATGTTATATGCTTGTTATACTGACTGATAATGATTTTCTTACAAGGTATAGGCAATCTATAATATTCAATAGATGGTTCGTCGTTAAAAATGTTCTGATTGTACATATAAGTTTCCTAGAGATGACATTAATGATATGTTTGAGATTTTTAGATATTGATTAATGGTATGCAGGCGCGGATCCAGGATTTGGAGTTAATGGGAGCGCCAAAATTAGGCAAGGGGTCTGGGTTCAGGGCAAAGCCCTGGTGGGGGCCAAGAGAGCGAAGCCCCCGGAAGCTCCTGGATTCTAGAGATTTTGTAGGGTAAAAATGAGGTCTACCAAGTGGACATATTTGATTTACGCTAATTTGATAATTTTAGGGGCGCGCGCCGGGGTCGCCCCCCCCCCCTTAAATCCGCCATTGGTATGTTGTTTTACACCCCATTCGAGAAGAGACATTTATGTCACAAAAGCGAACAACTAATTACACGAGAACTTATAAGCAGTATGTGGGTATTGTTTATTGGTTGGTAATAAAGCGTTTAAAAGGTAAGATCTCGTGGAATTAGTTGTTCGCTTTTGTTTTAAAAAAGTATTTATTTGCTAGGTGGTAGTAAATACAAAATAATTTGTCATATTCTATTTCAATGCTCCCGTAATAGAAGATTCGGGGATATATTGTTTTGGTCCTGTCTGTCCGTCTGTCTGACTTGCTGTCTATCTGTTTGTCCGCAAAAACTACCGTATGACCTTGCCATAACTGTTGAATGGATTGGGCTATGGTTTGGACTTCCGACTTACAATATACTAATTCGACGTATATTTACGGTATAGTATTCGAAATAAAAGTTTTTGTGATATAAAGTATAAATTAACTTAATTCTGCATTAAGTAATGGTAAACATTTCAAAAAATCTGAGATTCTGACAGTTACCTGTATATTTCTGATAGATATACTAAAATTGTGTAAATCATATCAAGTGTCGCTTATATCGAAATTCTTGTCAATGATATTAAATATAAGTCAAATCCTATTATCAAGCACTACAATTTTATTATTTTTTGTGATAAATGTGTATGTGGGTATAGGTGTTTTAATGCAAGATAACTGCTAAAAAGATCGAAAACAACAACATCAACACAACAGAAGACTCAAAAGAACTTGGAATAGCAGAAATATTTTCTCTATTTAACTTGGTAAACAATAGTGATATTGGTATTTAGTTATGAATTATTATGTTCCCCAAACGGAGTTTGGGAACATATTGTTTTTACTCGGTTTCTTATTATTATTATTATTATTATTCTTTTTTTTCTTCTTTGTTCTCCGGTACTTTTTTGTCCGCGAGTGTTCTCAGAAACTGTTCACCCAACTAAGCTAAAACCTTTTTAGGGTTAATAGGTGTGTAGTGTAGGTGTGCGGAACGAAGGTCATTTTGCGCGCATACGCATGCACGTGCGTGCGCGTGATATGAGTGAAATGACCGATATACTTAATATAGCTATAACTTTTACATTTTTTAATGAAATGATTTGAAACTCATTATATAAAGATATATTAATAGTGTAGATAATATGACACTGTCAAATTAGCACAAACTCACGCGCATGCACGTGCGCTTCTCTCTGATTGGCTGAAACAAAAATCTCAATATCTTTTCTGTTTTTTGACGAAATAATATTAAATTTAAAATATAGGCATACTTTAGGATGTTCTACAACACGATATATAAGAATTGTTTTAAAAACATGCGCATGCGCGCGTGCTGCAATCTGATTGGCTTAAACTTTAAATGGCTATAACTCCCTTGTTTTTCACCCAAACAGGATGGGATTTAGAACATAGACAGATATATAGGACTCCTACAAGAAAATATGGTCATCATGCACGTACGTGCACGTGCGCTTCGCTCTGATTGGCTGAAACAAAAATCTCAATATCTTTTCTGTTTTTTGACGAAATGCTATGAAATTTAAAACATAGGCATACTTTATGATGTCCTACAATATGATATGTAAGAATTGTCATTAGAATACGCGTATGCACGTGCGCTGCAATCTGATTGGCTTAAACTTAAAATGGTTATAACTCCCTTGTTTTCCAACCAAACAGGATGGGATTTAGAATATAGATAGACATAAGAAACTCCTACAAGAAGGTATGGTCGTCATGCACATGCTTGCATGTGCGTGCACGTGAAATGAGTAAAATTAAAAATACGTTTGAATGAGTATATTTTTAATACTTTTGGATTAAATGCTTTGAAATTAAGTATATCAAAATATATAGAGAGTGTAGACAAGATGATATGGTCATTACGCACATGCATTCACATGAGCACGTGTGCAATGCTAAAATTTAAATATATTTTGTATTCTTCTGGAAAAACGTTGTTAAAGTGTAAATTGCATAACGTTTGTCTTATTTAATAGAGCTTACAAGGAATATGGCACCAAAAGGGAGTTGGGGAGCGTTTGGGGAACATCTGTAACGGTCCCCGTTACAATTAGCCCTAGTTATGTTCCCCAAACGAAGTTGGGGAACATATTGTTTTTACTCTGTTTCTTATTATTATTATTCTTATTATTATTATTATTATTTTTCTTCCTGGGAAAATCTTTTCCGCGAGTGATCTTGTAAACTACACATCCGACTTAGGTGAAACCTTTTTAGGGTAAGTAGTCATGTTATGTAGATTTGCGGAATCAAGGTCATTTTGCGCGCACGTGCTTGCAAGAGCGCGCACGTGCAAAACTTAAAATGACCAATATATAATGGATATAACCGTAACTTTTCTATTTTGAGACGAAATGTTTTGAAACTTATAATGTAAGGATATATTAGTAGTATGCACAAGATGACATGGTCAAAATAGCAAGATCGCACGCGCATGCACGTGCACTTCTCTTTGATTGGCTGAAACTAAAGTCTCAATATCTTTTTTGTTTTTTGATAAAATTATTTGAAATTTTGAACATAGTCATACATTAGGGAGATCTACAGCCTGTAATATAAGATTTATCATGAAAGCATGTGCCTGCACATGTGCTTGCAAGAGCTCGCACGTGCAACACGAGAAATGTCCAATATAATTGATACAGACGTAACTATTTAAATTATTGATGAAATGCTTTGAAATTCATATTATAAGTATATATTAGAAGGATAGACAAAATGACATGGTCAAAAAAGTAAGATCTCATGCGCATGCACGTGCGCTTCGCTCTGATTGGCTGAAACTTAAGTCTCAAAATCTTTCTTGTTTCTTGTCATAATCCTTTGAAATTTTGAACATAGACCTACATTATGAAGATCTACAGCGTGATATATAAGAATTTTCATGAAAGCATGCGCATGCCCGCGTGCTGCAATCTGATTGGCTGAAACTTTAAATGGCTATATCTCCTTTGTTTTTTGACGAAATGCTTTGAAATTTAAAACATAGTCTTGCATTAGGATATACTACAATATGAGGTAGAAAAAAAATCATGAAATCACGCGCATGCACGTGTGCTGCAATCTGATTGGCTTAAACTTGAAATGGCTATAACTCCCTTGTTTTTCAACCAAACAGGATGGGATTTAGAACATAGATAAATTTAAGGGAATCCTACAAGAAGGTATGGTCATCATGCACGTGCACGCACGTGCGTGCATTTGGAATGAGTTAAATGAAAAATACGTTTGAAAGAGTGATTTTTCATACTTTTGGACTGAATGCTTTAATATATTGTATATTAAGATATGTAGATAGTTTAGACAAGATGATATGATCATAACGCACATGCATTCACATGCGCACGGGTGCAATGCTAAAATTTGAATATAATTGGTATCCTTCTGAGAAAACGTTGTTAAAGTCAAAAATGCACAGAGTTTGTCTTATTTAATGACGCTTACAGGGAATATGGCACCAAAAAAAAGTTGGGGAGCGTTTGGGGAACATCTGTAACGGTCCCCGTTACAATTAGCACTAGTTATTATTATTTTTCTTCTCCTTCCTGGGTACTTTTTTGTCCGGGAGTGATCTTGTAAACTATACATCCGACTTAGGTAAAACCTTTTTAGGGTCAGTAGGCATGTTATGTAGATTTGTGGAACGAAGGTCATTTTGCGCGCACGTGCTTGCAAGAGCGTGCACGTGCAATGCGTGAAATGACCAATATAATAGATATAGCCGTAGCTTTTCTATTTTTGGATGAAATGCTTTGAAACTCATAATGTGATGATATATTAGTAGCGTAAACAATATGTCATGGTCAAAATAGCAAGATCTCACGCGCATGCACGTGCGCTTTGCTCTGATTGGCTGAAACTAAAATCTCAATATCTTTCTTGTTTTTTGACGAAATCCTTTGAAATTTTGAACATAGCCATGCATTAGGATATCCTACAGCTTGATATATAGCAATTATCATGAAAACACGTGCATGCACGTGCGCTGCAATCTGATTGGCTTAAACTTTGAATCGCTATATCTCCCTTGGTTTTCAACCAAACAGGATGGGATTTGGAACATAGATAGATATAATATACTTCTACAAGAAGGTATGGTCACCATGCATATGTATACACGTGCGTGTACGTGCGCTGCAATCTGATTGGCTGAAACTTTAAACAGCTATAACTCCCTTGGTTTTTAACCAAACGGGGTGGGATTTAGAACTTAGATAGATGTAATGGACTTCTACAAGAAGGTATGGTCACCATGCTCTTGTATGCACGTGCGTGCACGTGAAATGAGTAAAATTAAAAATACACTTAAATTAGAGTATTTTTTAATAATTTTGGATTAAATACTTTAATATTTAGTGTATTAAAATATATAGATTGTGTAGACAAGATGATATGGTCATTACGCACATGCATTCACATGCGCACGCGTGCAATGTTAAAATTTGAATGAACTTGGTACACTTCTGGGTAAACGTTGTTAAAATCTCAACTGCATAGAGTTTGTCTTATTTAATGAAGCTTACAGGGAATATGGCACCAAAAGGGAGTTGGGGAGCGTTTGGGGAACATCTGTAACGGTCCCCGTTACAATTAGCACTAGTTTCCAACTGTCTTTGAACATAATATGTTTCCGATTGTTAATAGATGGCACAATAAATTGAAAATGACACAAACCAAAACGCATCATCTACATCATTTCTTGTTTCATTCTTATGAAACACATGTGTTCTCTTGTATAACCACAAGTAATTAATATATAATTTTATAATTCGGTTACAGTACTTGTAGTAGTTACCGTATAAGTTTTTATTGGTTTTCTCCAGATACCCTATAGAGAGGTTAAAAGGTCACGAGAAGGCGCAGCCTTCGAGTGACCTTTTAACCTCTATATAGAGTATCTGGATAAAACCAATTAAAAACTTATACGGTAAGTCACATGTACCATAGCACTCTATATGGCAGGGAGATGATGTACAAGTTCCAAAAACATTTCCTTATATGGTTTGTCACCTGACGTAGTTAATTATAGTAGCACGCGCTATATATACATTGTTCATGCTTATTATCCCCTCGCGCAACTAGTTGCGGAGGGGATATAGCATCGCGAATGTGCGTATGTATGTGTGTGTGTTAGTGTGTTCGTTACCTTGTGGGCAAGATTGACAGAGAACCATTGCATTAACCTTTCTCAGCGTTTACATACTTGTTTGACAGTTAAAAAGGACGAAGCCTACTAATTTTCAAGTCCATTGATGTAATATTTCTTTAGATATTGCGTTTTTACTGCCTCGAAACACTGACATTTTATGTACGAGTTGACAATAATCATTTGTGGGCAAGATTGACAGAGAACCTTTGCATTAAAGTTCATACGAAACAGTTCATAACACTAGGATTTTACTTTTTAAACATAAAGATTGGTATGAAAGAATGTTAAATTACGTTTGGTAAAAAAAATTCGCTTTTGCTTAACGGAAAAATGAAGGCCTAAACTTGTCCACTCGATAAATTTGTTACCCGCTTATCGTTCTTGATTTTGTGTTTGCATGACGTCACAACGACCCATTGATGTAAACAACACGTTAGATCTAGTTTAATTTAACTGTTTTTTATTAAGTTAATTTTAGTCATCTTTGTGGATATAAATGTGATTATGTTTTTAGATGCACTATATGATTTTAAAGAACATTTTACTCTATTTGAACTTATCGTTAATTAGGCACAGCAACTGAAAACGAGAGCTATATTCATAGTAAGATGATCCTGATGAAATCAAGATTTTTCACTCCAACCAAGATTAATTATTTTAATTAATACCTTAGAAACAACAATCTCCTTGTTTTATTTATACGTATATGATACATTATGTACCCCCACCCCCCTTTCCCTAAATAAACACGGGGATAATGAAGTTTATCATAAACATTGATCTATAAAAAGTCGGCGTATTTGAATGCATACTTCTGAAATCTGAAACACAAGAACTCATGAAAATACCGTATAAGTAGAATTTTTAGCGAGGATTTAATTTTGGCATTATTAGCGAGGGTGCCGATATCGCTAAAATTAAATATCGCTAAAAATAAACTGTGTTTTATTTGTAATATCTTCCTTTATATACATTTGAAAATCGCTAAAATAACATCTCGCTAAAAATAAATTATCAGTTTTTAAGGACAAATCGCTAAATTTGCGTCTCGCTTAAATTTCCACTTATACGGTAATTATATGGAAAAAGGAGGTTTATGACGCCATCATCGTAATTTTGCTTTCACAAGAAACGTGATTTTAAAAACTTACCAGCATTACAAGTATGCACGTGAATATACATGTACTGTAATGTTAC
This sequence comes from Saccostrea cuccullata, assembly GCF_032062105.1. NCBI lineage: Eukaryota > Metazoa > Mollusca > Bivalvia > Ostreida > Ostreidae > Saccostrea > Saccostrea cuccullata. Next base: position 80,206 of record NW_026939466.1, on the reverse strand, counting down.
TGTACTGATACTTCTATAACAGTTTGATTGAGTATCTGCAGTTTGAAAATACTCATGCATACTGAGAGCGTTGATGATAAGATGATGAGTTAAAAAGAAACCAATGCCCCCAATGCCCATTGTTTGCGAGACTGAACCTAAACAATTTTAAAAATCAAATATTTTTACAGTTAAACATTTTTTTAAAAAGCAGAATTTAATCTTTGTTGAAATAAACTGATACAAATTTAGAAAATTTGATTTGTAAATACACACAGAAACGTAGGATTACATAGATAGAATTGCGTTTTAAGTCCGAGGCTGACTTTTAAAAATTATTATGATTCTTTAATAAGCGCATAGTACAATGTTATGTGTAAATGAACCAACTTTGGTAAAAAAAAAAATATACGGAACGAGAAAGAGTGAATGAGAAAAGGAAAGCCCAAGAAAGAGTTAGGAATAACTGAGAGAGGAGAAGGCGAGGAAGCGATATCATATAATCATTCCATTTGCATAAATAAAATTAATGAAATGATTTATCCTTAGGTTTAGTTTCACTTTCACACACCGCTGTCAATCGAATCCAGCTTTACTTATATGCGCGTGCTACTGATCGAGTACATATATACCCCCCGGTACATGTAATCGATAGAGTTAATATTCTGATCGTTCTTTTAAAAATTTTATTGGAAAATTAACAAATTAATTTTTGTGCTGAAAGTTTATTCAACTTTAATGCTATTTGACAGCCTTTTTATTTATATACAACTCGAGCACAGAACTTTGAACATCGTTTTTTTTTTCCCTCCCTTTCTCTCATTATATTAGAATGTAGAAGAATGACAATAAACTACACGAGTAAAAAAAACGTGCTAAAATCTTGCAAACATGCAACAGGATGTTAAAAGACAAACACTATCTAGTTTGAAAATCATATATTCAAGCGAAGTTTTAGTCAAGACAATGTTATTTCCTTAAAAATTACGCTGCATAAGACATGATCGGCTATATAAATATTAGTACTGAATGTAGCGACTGGGTCTTACTGACGTCATAAGCAAAGGGAGATAAGCCGCGCTAGTTGAAGTTCATCTTCACAATCAAGTATCTCTGATCAACTCTGCTACCTCCAACTTGTGTAAAAAATCCAAAATAATATCTCAAGCTGATTAATGTTGCTCAAATGAACTCTTTTCCGTACACAATTCAAAATGCTTAGGACATTGTTTCGCATGACCTTTAACCACTCTCAGCGTTTACATACTTGTGTGGCAGTATAAAAGGAAGAAGCCTATTATTTTTCAAGTTTATTGATGATATATTTCTTTAGATATCGCATTTTCACTGTCTCAAAACCTTGACATTTTATGTACGAGCTGCCAATAATCATTTCCTCTAGGGAACCCGTTTAAAAACCGTGTCGAGTCAGTTGGAACCAGATAAATAGAATTTGATGAACGTCACGGTTTCACTACCAAACTCCTTGAAATTTGGGATGCACGTTAAATTGAAAGTGTGTATGTAGGGGGGGGGGGGGGGGGGTCCGACGCCTGTGCCACAGGTTCAAATAAATTCTTGATGTACATTGTTATTTTTCATTACGAAAAAAATGTGTATTGCCTGTAACGTTAACTGTGAAAGGTTGGTAAATAATTAAAATTACTGAGACTGTACATGTAGCATGCGTGATATGTTTCTACTAAGTATAAGGGAAACTGCCCAATTACGTTTGCATATTATGACCCCCACCCCATTCCCAACTTAAATATAGACATCCCCTATAATTTTGTTAAAGAAATAAATAGAGCTGAAAAACAATTTAATATCTTTTATTAAACTTTACTACCCCGAATTAAGTATGTTCTGCCCCTCCCACACCAACCAAGACGTGTTGCAAGTTGCATTTTGTAAAAAAAAGAGATTGGATCAACAACAACACTCCACTAATTATTTTGTCAAAAGTGAGGAAGTTGATCCTTATGTTGCGGGTTTGAATCCCTTTGTCGTATGTGAAGACTGATCCTTCGAATGAGACCGTGTAAACCAAGGGCCAATGTCCCAATAGTTGCTGGTACAAAAGGATCTCTCACTGCTTAATGGCCGTCAGTGCCTATTACAGAAAAAATGAGCAGCTCTTCACGGACAAGCCTTCATATGAGCAAAATTTTCATGAGAGGGACATTAAAGGTGATACGTTGTACTATCAATCTTTGACATGTTTAACGTTCCTCTAGAGAATTTATCTCTCATGAGATATTACCATTACTAGAGATGCTCCTGCAGCGAGGGGATGCTCCGCTTAGCGGTGCCCTTGTTAGATTTCATTCAACATTTTGCGGAAGTTTTACGATGATATGGAAACCCTTCTAAAGTCTACCGAGAGTAAAAACACAAGAAAAATTACAAATTGGAGTGTCAAAACTTTTAAAGAATAGCCTACCTATCTGCGCGTGTATCAGTTCCGTAAGTGAAATTAAATTCCCGAACTTGAGAATTTAATCGAACCTGCACTTATTAGCAAGTAGGCCTAGCTAGAGGTAAATTTGTTGTGGAAGCTCGCAGAAGATGGCCAGCCATACCCCCCCCCCCATTTCCAAGCACTGAACATGTTATGTGTCGGAATACTAGGGTACTTTCGGGAATGTGGCATACATGAAAATTTCCTTGTAAGTTTTTAAATGGATTGATAATCAAGATATTATCATTTCTGCTTGAAAGATGTCGACCTAATTCATTTTTTTTTGCCAGTAATTTGTAAACATGTGTATACGTACGTGACACATTATTAAAGATTGAAAATAAAGTTTTGTTTTGAATGCAATTCAAGGCTCCGCCTATAGGTTATGAGGACTCCGCCCATGGGTTATGGTGTAGATAACCCACAGATAAAACAATAGAAAAAATGGCGACCTATGGTACATTATTTTAAGCACTGCAAATTTTACAAATAAAATTATTTCCGACTCAAGGTGTACATTTTTGTTACAACGTTTGGTAACACTTTCTATCGTCGCCATGGTCTCAATTTGTTTTCGAATAGATATGGTACCTCCCATGTTTTATGCCTCTCATGTCCATGGCATTTATCGCAAAAATTAACCTCACAGTCCCCGCAGTACTGTCTACATTGTCTTTTGTCGTGATGGTGACATCGTGGATAGGCAGAAAGTCTTTGTTTGAGTGGTACAGCATTGTGGCTTTTAGATGAATCTGAAAAATGTTTTCCAAGACACGCCGTGCAGAATTTCACGTTACAGAAAACACATTGTCGTTCTGCCTTCATAACCTCGCACAAATCACAGGGTTGAACATCTTCTCCGTACCTTAGGGCCATTCTGCTGTTACTTCAGATAAATCGTATTCTGCTTGAAGAGAAATTAACAAAATAAATAAAGATTGCTGTGTGACATCTTCAATGATTGTAAGTGAAAAAAACGTATCCTAAATATACCAATTGTTTAAATGAGAGAAGCTTAATGTACTCCGATATACAGGTTCTGAAAAATCAGGGATCAACTAAATCATTGAACTTTTTACAAAAAGTCTCCGATTTCTCCAAATAAGTATTTTTTATCCATGCACAACAATTAATTCTTCTAACTTCTTCTTGTGAGTTAATTATATTTATAAAAATTAAGGAAAAATGAGTAAATCTCAAATATTTTTTTTAGGAAATGCGAAGAAAACACCTATTAGTACTATGCATTATCCAATTCAAATTTGATCAACAAACAAATTTTAAAAAAATAAAGATCATACAGGCATCAAGGCATCTGAAGGAATTGCACAATTTTTATACATACAAGGTGCTTAAAATTAAGGACATTTTATTATCCAACGCCTGGTTTTCAGAATTTTTACCTGAGGATCGGACAACCAAACTTGGCACAACATCAAGGGGGGCAAATACCCGTTCCCCCACGAAGCATAATTTCATGTTATCGTTAAATATATACGGATCGAATTTAAAACTTTTTTTTTGAAGAAATGAATGCATGTAGAACTGAAAATAAAACGCAAAGTTTAATTTAATAAATAAAGAAATGAAAAAGGACTAACCATCTTTGAAGCTGGGAGCGAGACAGCCGCCGGACTTCCTGGTCCACAGTATTTTTATGTCCAACTCAAACAAGTTTACTGTAAACGTTTTATATTTGGCTGTGTATTCTTTTTAGCGCCTTTCGCGGAAAGCAGCCTCCGCTAAATCAAGTACATCGCTAAATGCTTTGTGTATAAAGGTTTATGTAACGCATATTCAAAAAGCGCTAAATCAAATCTTCGCCAACTTGTTGGAATGTCAATTTCCGCCAAATATCGTACCTTTGGCAGGGGTGGATACAGGATTTGTTGTTAGGGGGGGGGGCGTGGATAACTTTGTTGAGGCAAGGGGTCTGGGGGCCGCCTTAAGGCCCCCAGTGGGTCCAGCTCTTGGATTTTTTTGTGTATTTGAGAGTAATACCAGGCACTATAATAGTGCATATTTTTCAATTTTTTTTAAAAGTAGTATATAGATTCGGATGTTTGAATGATAATATTGTATTGAATGTTTCTCAGTTCTCATTGTATTGTAACACATGCCACCATAATAAACGATTTTTCCTACTAAGTACTTACTAATAGTGGTATTGGTTAGTGATGTACCAACGCAAGTGAGTTAAGGCTACATATGGAGGTTTCTATGCAAAATAGTAATTAAATTCCATAATTGCTCTACCTACCGCATAGAAAATGTTAAGACTTGTTTTTTAATACATTCTTTGTTCCTACAACTTGCGATAGCCAGTACATATTATGACGTCATATTATGACATCATCGACCTCTACTGCACAAATTCATAAGAGACATGAACGAAATCGCTTCGGCGCAAGGGCATACCTTACTTAGTTTTACAGAAACAAGGTATAAAAAGACGCAGGATATTCCAAGGGTTTAAGATATTGCTGCACAAATTTTGGCACTGCAATTGTTTAGTTACTATTCGTGCAGTTTTAAGTTTAAAAAGGGTAAAAATTCACAGTCCAGTGTAAGTTTCTTAAAATTTTTATCGATAGAGAAAGTGCATAGGATTTGTGCAGCAATTTTAATAATGTTAAGAATGTTCTCTTTGATATTATACATTGTTTATTTTAAATTAGATAGGATATGCCCTTGCACCGACGTGACTTTGTTGATATTAATTATCACATTGAATAGAAGAGAACAATGGTGTCATAATATAACGTCATAATTTGCACTTGCTTTCATGAACTGTGGGTACTAAGAATGTATAAGCAAATCAATTTGAACTTTCTCCTTACATAAAATATACAACTTATGAATTTTTATTAGCTCACTTGCATAGAAATATCCATGTCTAGCCTTAACTCACTTGCGAAAGTATGTCGTGTTAAATACTAGTTACAGGTATATCATACTTTGAATGGGGGGACCAGGGGCGCAGCCCCCGAAAGCTTCTGGATTTTTGTGTATTTTAAGAGTAAAACCAGGCAGAATAACAGTGGTTTAGTTGGTTTTTTACCAAAATGTGGCATTATAAATATTAGTCACATCATACTTTGAAATTTTTTGGGGGGCGTGCGCCCCCCACGCCCCCCCTTAAATCCGCCAGTGTTTGGAGTTAATCAAAATTAGTGCTTGTCTTAAAGTAAGCATCATTTTAACTTCTTAACTACGAACTATCACAGTTTTATCAGTGTTCTGATTTTTATATAAAAAATTTGGCTGTTACTCTATCTTGTCCTTTTGGTTGAATTATTTCCCTTTCTGTTACCATACTAACCATAGCTATTATGTACACAGAGGGGAACAGAGCTTGAACATCCATGTAAGGTTTGTAAGCGTCGGAGATTCATTTTAATGCGACTTTGAATAAAAGAAATAGGGGAAAATGCCTTTTCAAACAGTCAGAGAGAGAGAAAGAGAGAGAGAGAGATGTCACTGAGGGGTCAGAAAAATCTGACGTTTTTCCCGTCTGACTAAAGCCAGCTCCAACTATTTCACTTCGTAACGAAGTGAAGTAGTAGGGGCTGGCTTTAGTCAGACTGACGTTTTTCTCGTTTTTTTTTCTTTCTACGAAACTCGTCTTTCCGTTTTTCTCGCCCCCCCCCCCCCCCTCTGATAATTAAAATCAATGTTTTCCCATTATATTCCAGCTTAAATTTCAAAGTTAATTAACTTTTTTTACAGAACTGTAAAGCTTTTTTTTTTTTTTTAGAACTAATGCTTCTGTATTTATTATAAATATATTAATACATTTGCATGCAGATTTGTTTTACATCATAAGAAGGTTCCTAGTCCAATGACTGGTCGTAGTCTTCGCCCTTTCATTTCATTTGTAGACCAGTAAAAAGTTCCAAAGTCATGAACACTCGCATTAATACATGTGCTGTAATAGCTGCAGATCGATAGCTCTCCGAAAAAAAAATAGATATTGATTTGATAGATATTGATACTAAGTAAACCGGAGAGCTACAGTGCCACCCATTGAAAAAAAAAAACTGTATATTTATAGCGCACCATGCAAAAAGTGCGCTCCAATCTTGATTAATTTTCCATATTCTTACCTCAACTGCAAAAAAATGGAAGATTTCAAAAAATTACTCTCTCCTCTAAAAAGTTCTCTTGTAGTTGGCATGTGAACGAAGCATATTGGACTGAATTATCTTTGAAACCAAAATGGCAGTATAAATAAGCGAATTGTTCGATGATTGCAATATCAGGGCCAGGACTATTAACAATTATAAGAAATGTTTTGTTGTGGAAAGAGGCAAAGAATATGTTAGGAACACACGGTTAGTAATATTTTGAGATTACAGCTTTAAAAACATGGAGAAATAAATCGAGAACCGAGCGCATTTTTTTGTGCGCAATAAATATACAGTTTTTTCAATGGGTGGCACTGTAGCTCTCCGGTCTATCAATATTTTTTTTTCGGAGAGCTACAGATTTGCAGATAGTGTTGTAACTAAGTTGTTATAATTAAATAACGATGCAAAAATTTTACACTTTGCCATACGTACGCCTATATTTGCTACCATCATTTTTTTTTAATTTCACACTATGCTATATTGTCTTTTTGAGTTTTTTTCAAGGGGGGCGGGGTGGGGGGAGGTAAGTTTACAGTCTGAATAACATAACATCTATAACATATTTTGATGAACTATCACATGTATATTTATTCAAATATTTTTTGTCAGTCCTCACAGAGTTAAAACAAGTGTATCTAACTTGATAAATAAGAAAATTTGGGATAAACTTTAAAAAAAAATCTATATTTATAGGAAGGAATTATACTGTTACAAAAAATAAATAAAACCGAGGGAGTATGCAGAACTTTTACCGGAAGATCGCGCCAAAATAGCAAAATGCGCCACTGGAAATGAAAGTCACCTGTTTGTTTTTAAAACACTGTAGAAGTAAGTCTATGAACGTTAAGTCAGTAGCATCGGGAAATTCTGTCTATGAAGCTCTACAACTTTGGTAAAACTGTGTTTTCACAGCAGAAATCGGCGGAAAATATTTTTTTTAAATCTCCATTTCAACTATAGTGAGTTATTATTCAACAAGTACATTCCCAAGCTTTTGTCGACTCACAAGGGGGGGGGGGGGCGGTATTTTTGCAGAGAAATGTATACATGTATTTGTTTTTATATGAGTTAAACCTATATGGAGGAAAAAAATGAAAGATCATCTATATAATCCATATTCACAAGTAAAAAGAGTTGTAATTAAGAACAATTAACAATTTGACACTGTACTAAAACAATAATTTACTAGTAATCACTATATAAAGTGAACGGATGTTTGCAGTAAAATTCTCATTTTTATTGAACTCAGGAGGGGGGGGGGGTGGGGGTTAAATGTAGGATGGAATCAAAAGTTAGTGTGTATAGTTCTTTGCGATGGCCCGCTGACCTTCTTTTGAAACTTGTTCATAAACTGATGATATTTTATGTTCGAGTACATAACAGGTTTTGGGGAATTCTTAGGTTAAAATTGCTGAAATCTGCAGGCAATCTATTTTATTCTATAGTAATACTATAGTAAATAGAGGGGTCATTTGATGTCAAAAACAACTGGGCATTACACATGTACATCTAAACACGTGGCACCGTTCACGGTAGAGCTATCGCTCAGTGATCAGGAGGTCGTAAGTTCGAAACTCGGCAAACCTAAGTTAATATACATTGTTCCTTTGGCACGTGATGGGCACTTGTAGTGAATGTTGTGCATGGGTCCTTTGGATGAGACCTTAAAACCTGGGTCCCGAAAAGCGTTGGCATGATAAAGATCCCTTACTGCTCAATCACTCAATGGCCATTAGTGCCATGAAAAGGTCAAAGGTCGGTTTATTGGGACATCTATTTATGAGTGAAACATTAAAATTTTTCAATAAATCAATTCAATACATGTGACCTTTTCCCCAAAGAGCAAAGAACCAGGTATTTGAAGCCAAATATATTCTGGTATGAGTCTGATAACATCAAATTATTATTATCATCTGATAAAAATGAGATACTCTTTAGAGCAATATTTTTCCTCATCTCCCTTCGACGAATGTTTTATTAATGTCAATTTTTGTAACGTCATTTGTAATTCAGTGAGCAGCATGGTATTGAATTAAAATTTCATGTTTTGTTGAAATCGTAACAATTTTTAAGATATCCACTTTTCAAAATTCTGATTTTTGTTACCATGGCAACAATTTTTATTGAAATAAAAGTACTAAAATAAAGAACTGTGTACACGTAAGTGTTCTCTACATGTGTACTAATTTTTATTGAAATCAACGAAAAACTGTTAGAGGAAAAACGATTTCAAAACTGGTAACTACAATCATGCAACTGTAATGGCACAAGGCCTTACCATGCTTACGTATACCGGACATTATCTAATTGTGAAACCCTCTCTTTTAAATAAAATTCACCAGCATAACTTTTAACTAATTGACGATATGCTTTGTTTTAATAGTATCACTAAATCCTCTGTTGTGGGAGTATTATTTGTACTTTTTTATGTATTTTTGGGAAGTATAAAAGGAGAAAAACGAAAATTTTGGCAATTATGGGTCTTATTCGTTGCCATGGCAACCGCGACGTCATTTTACTCTACGTAATTGAATAGTTTAGAATTTAACCTTTCAGAAAATATGTAGGTTGCTTTATGTAAAAGTAATTAGAAAATGTCGAAATTTCTAATCGAAAGTTTTTAGTCAATTTTGCTGTAAAAACGCAAAATCTCTGGTAGTTAAAGGGTTAAATCAATATAAAGAAAAATTATGATAAATACATAATAAATAAAATAAATAAACTATGGAATGCCATGTACGACAGCCAAATAAATAGATTAAAAAAATAAACAAATAAATAAATAAATTAATAAATAAATAAATAAATAAATAAATAAATAAATAAATAAATAAATAAATAAATAAATAAATAAATGAATGAATGAATGAATTTCAAGTGGTATGAAAAAGATTGACATTTGTCAACTGGCTGCTAAGAACTAATTTCCTTGAATCTCCAAAACAATTTGATCGGGATCGGTGACCAAATATTTAAATATGGCGGCCGGTGGCATGGCGGTAAATTCAGGTAAAATTATTTTCTCTCTGAACCATTTATCTGTGTATAAATTGCATTTTTATATACTTGATGCGTTTCATAAAAGGCAACTGACAATTAGTTTATATCATGTATGGGTGCCAGTTTGTTTTAACAAATTTTATTTCTAGTTAGAATTTCCTCCAATGGAGAGTGAAATTTTGTTTTTCCAGTATCAAAACAAATTTCAAACGGCGACATAATTTATGTAAATAATGACGTTCATTATTAAAAGATGAGACGATAGCTTATGTTGAATTCATTTCTGATACCAGCTGCTCTTTTTATTTTCAAGGCTTGCACACATTAACTCATAAAAATATTTTATTATGTCTAATGAAAGGGAATAATGGAATATATCGCTGGAATGGTATGAGAAAAAAAAGCTGATAAATATACAAAAAATTTAAAATAATCAATTTGATATTATTCTAAAACCCATAATTCAAAGAAAAAATGTAACATCGGTTCAATTTCAACCACTTTCACTTTGTAACACAGTCACACATGCAAGATGTATTAATATAAAACATTAAATGTAAAGCTGCAATATAACCTATGACGTGGTCTGTTATTTTTTTTAATGTTATGAATAATTTACATAGAGTTTATAAGTTTTTTAGGCATTTATCACACATTTCATTTGTTTATAGATTGTTTTCAGTAGACCCCAATTAATGCGTTATTTCCCATTATTCTCCATATTAGGGGTCAATATGCACATATTCCTTCTAAATTCAACTAACTTAAACTTTTTATACTGGCAATTGTGTGATACGAAGCATTGTTTTTTCTGACAAAATATAAATTTGTTAGAGCCTCCTTTATTTTATAGATTTTATTCCATAAAGATTTGTCCCCAAATGTTTCTGCTACACCCTCTTATATTTGATAGGACAAAGAGGGAAAGTTACAAGGTTAACCCTCAAAATGGCGGCCAACAGAAACTAACTCTTATTAATTTGGGTCTACTAAAAACTATCTATTACCATAATCAAGGATAATGTTATGCTTGTATTTTCAAATTTTGACAACTATTGTAGAGGCCAGGTTATGGGGCCCATTCAAAGAACTGGAGCAGACCGTCCACACAGCCATACACAGAAAAATTCCAGATGCCATTCACGACCTAGAAATAGCTCTCAAGAAACATAAACCAGATTTCATCGCTTTGTTAAAAAACCCAGTACGTTTTACTTTTTGACTGACTTTTTTCTGAAAAAATTCTGTAAATAATTTATAAAGATTTTCTGTATACACATCTATTTTCTTTTTGTAGTTCAGGGGTGTGCAATTAAAATAAAATCAAGTACTAGCCCATGGGATGGTGGCAGCTTTAAAGTTACTAGCCCCAAGTAATAAGTAACTAGCCCAAATAATATAAGGGCAAACATTAATTAAAAATTAATGTTGAAAAGAAACTATAATTGTTGAAAAAGTTAGGGTACTAATGTCATTCTTTTTAAAATTAAAGTTTAATTCAAAGCTATAAGAAATACTTTAAAATATCAATAACTTCTGAGATTTATTGGTAAACTGAAATTAAAAAGGTATTATGTGTGATAATTTGTATCAATAAATTGATGAGAGGGGTATATACTTAACATTGAGATGAAAATGTAGGATAGCTTTGCATGATAGGTTCTTGGGAGTAATACATATAAAATGGATGCATTTTTCGTAAACTTGAGCCTTAGAAAGGTCAAATTCGTATATTGGGCGACCCCAGCGGTTCTGAGAAAAAAATATCGACCTATTATCCGAAAATTACGGTACTTGACTTCTGTACAAGGATTATATCATAAAGAATATCTTGAAATGTGACCATGAAATTCTTTTACAGCCCAAGAATGCCATGTACAGGACAGCGGTCCGAAACTCCACGAAGGAGGGGCTACCAGTCATGGGGGACCAGACAAAACAGACCTTCTCCCAGCAGTTTATAGAGGAAGCCCTGATACTCAGTGACCTGTTTGATATGAGTGAAATCGCAGCCGTAGAACTCCTAATGGCAGGTAAGATCACTAATATGTCATTTAGATTAAGAAGACCAGACTTCAGGGCCATAAAACTTAGACGAGCTCATTTTTTATCTCAGTCTCACTTTTCCACCATACATTCGATTCTTTATGTAAAAGTGAGACTGAGATCAAAAGTAAGCTCCTCCTAAGTTTTATGGCTCTGGAACCAGTTCGTGAGGACTGGATTATGGTGGATTTTAAGTTTATACTTAAGAGTATGTGTTTAAAATGTTGGGCTCATCTTTTGCTTTGTTTTAAAAATGAAGTGTAAGTGAAGGCGAGCTATAAAATGATATTTTTTTTTAGCAAAATCTCATTTGTGGAATGGAAAAAGAAATAGCTCTTTTGTAGAGATTATAAAAAGTTTAGTAGTGCCATATTTTAGCCATTGGTTAGGTGAAGGCAACCAAACAAATAAAGACAAATATATATACATTTCTAAACAGTCAATAAAAAGTAAATAGTATGAAGTTTGTATAAATAAGTGACAGAAGATACTGAAAATCTTTGACATAGGTGTAGGTAGTATGTACATTTAGTGTTAGAGATGTGTATGCACATTGCATTATTGTACAAGTAATGAACCGTGGCTTAGAAAACACGTGATATAGTTAAAACACCTGAATAGGTAAAATGGACTGTAATCACAGGTGACTTTTGCCCTTTGTACAGGTGAGAGACAGCAGGCTGAGTTCCCTGGGTTGACCAGAGGCCTGGTGGCGGTACTGTTGTACTATGACGGACAGAAAAGTCTGGTTAACTCCCTTCGTACCCTTCTCCAGTCAAGGGAGGGGAGAATGTGGACCATGGAGTTGACCCCTGACCTTTCCAGCATGGTGAACCAATACACAGATCAGCTGATTCAGAAAGATCGTCTTATTAACACCATACTAGGTAACCTGTGTATCAAAATTTTAACCTGATATTCCAGACGTTAGTGGGTTTGATATTGAATCACAATATTTCAGTATTAATGTATTTAAGTTATTCCAAGTCATCAGTAAGAATGTAGTCAAAACAAATTGTTCTTGCAGATCAATTAGACAATATGGACCTAACAAAAGAAATGGACAGACTACAAAGAGACAGGGCCATTGGTCCACCAAAACACAAGAAACAGGTTTGTGTTTTTCTCTGTATACCTGAAATTGAAATATCTTGATCCATCTTAATTCTGCTTGTAGCATTTGTGATGATCGGAGATTAATTACAGTGTTATCAATCCTTGACAATCATTTCAACTGCCAATGTGCATTTTTCCTTTTCTTGTTTTCCAGGTGTCTGACTTGTACAGAGAGATCCAGATCATCTTAGCTGACTGCCTCTTCTGTCTGGCCACACAACAGCCCCTGGAGAAAGATGACACCTTGAGGCTGATTCAGCACCTAAGGGCAGACAACTCTCTGGCTGCAGATGGCACCCTGGACCCTGTGAGTCTGTGTCTGTTAATGGCCCTCCTGTACTGTTTTGATGTCAGTCTGTTGGAACATGAAGATGGAAGAGGTTAGTCTTTGATAAGATTTGTATCACTTAATGAACCAAAGGTATTCATACTTTTAAATGTACTTTTTAAAAAAGATATGTACTCTATTGATCTGCAAAATTAAAAAAAAATCAATTTCTCTTTTTCCTACTAGATATGTAAAGCTTTCAGAAACAGTATCTATTTTCTGAAAAAAAAAAGAGATACATGTATCATTTTATGAATGAACAAAAAACCAGAAAATTTATTTACATAGGTCCTGCAACGTCTTCCAATGATGACCGACTCGACCTACATACCGGACATACACCAGGATCTCACGTCGACGCGAGCCTGGGCTAACCCCGGACTGAAGGGCGTGGTTCTACTAGCCTGGGGGGTGACCCTCAGACAACTCAATCAGTACCAGACCCCCACAGGTAAAATATCTAATCTTATTGAAGGTCACACAAAAATTTCACAGGTAAAATATCAAACAATAGGTATAATATCAAGTCTTATTAAAAGATGAACCCCTCCCCTTCCTAGGATCAGCTGTCCAAATAAATCTTCTTCCAACTTATTTGTATAAAAAGCTGGAAGAAGATTTATTTGGACAGCTGTGTGACTCAAGTCTCAATTTAAAAATTCCAGATTGATTTTGAAAAAGAGACAAAGAGCACTGCTAAGAATTGTTAGGACACCTGTGTTTTGATTTGGTTAATATAAGCATATAATTGATACATTTTAAATGGCATTTATCTTTGAGACTATGATCTAACTGTCATATACTGTAGGTTCTTTATTTTTAGCTCTACTGGTCAGAGACCAGAAGAGCTTATGCGATAGTAATGCGTCCGTCGTCCGTCCGTCTGTCTGTCTGTCCGTCTGTCTGTCTGTAAACAATTTTTCCAAATGCTACTCCTCCTACAGTTTTGGTCCGATTTCAATATAACTTGGCACACAAGTTGACTACACTAAGATACATAATTCTGTGCATCGGTTTTTGATTTCGATGAACGGTGTTGCCGTGGTTACTAAAAATAGAAATTTCTGTGAAATTCTTTCGAAATGCTACTCTTCCTACAGTTTTGGTCCGATTTCAATAGAACTTGGCACACAAGTAGACTATACTAAGATACATAATTCTGTGCATCGGTTTTTGATTTTGATAAACGCTGTTGCGGTGGTTACTAAAAATAGAAATTTCTGTGAAATTCTTTCAAAATGCTACTCCTCCTACAGTTTTGGTCCGATTTCAATATAATTTGGCACACAAGTCGACTACACTAAGATATATAATTCTGTGCAAAGGTTTTTGATTCGATGAACGCTGTTGCCGTGGTTACTAAAAATAGAAATTTCTGTGAAATTCTTTCAAAATGCAACTCCTCCTACAGATTTGATCCGATTTCAATATAAATTGGCACACAAGTTGACTACACTAAGATACATAATTCTGTGCATCAATTTTTTATTTCAATGAATGGTGATGCCATGGTAACTAAAAATAGAAGTTTCTGAGAAATTCTTTTAAAATGCTTCTCCTACAGTTTTGGTCCGATTACAATATAATTTGGCACACAAGTAGACTATACTAAGTTACATAATTCTGTGCATCGGTTTTTATTTTGATGAGTGGCAAGGATCATTTTTCTATTTATTGCTGTTTTAAAGTTTCAAGTCCCAACTGCTACTTTTCTCTTCCTTTGTTTCAAGTATAAACCAGTAGAGATACAGTCTCGACAGAGACTTCTGGTTCTGTTATTTTTGACAACAATACTAGTTATATTGACTAGGGGTGAAACGATACGCTTTCTTCACGGTTCAATACATATCGTAAAATTTGGTCTCGGTTTGGTCATTTTCGATACAATACATTTTCATAGAAGGAAACAAATTCAACTGTTGTTTTACATGTTTTATGCTTCCTTTTACTTAATCCAGTCAAATAATTTATGTGCAAAATGGGTAGAAGAAATCAATTTAATTGGTTTAACTGTTAAAAATTATTTTACAAACTGTAAGTCCACAAAAATTTACGTTTTTTAACTAATTATTCTGAGAATCATGTTTATACATTATGCCAAACCCAACTGAATGACAATCCCTACCGAAATAACGAATCGAACCGAAAATAGAGATTTTCAATTTGTACCGTGTATCGCAATAAGAAAAAATACCTCAGTGAATCATTTTACTCCTAATACAGTGTAAGTTTCACAGACTGGAAAGAAGGATTCATTGTCAATTTATTTATACAAGATATGAAGAAGAATTATGATCTACAAAAATGGGGATAACTTGTTCTGTGGCCAAACTACTTTTATCATCTGAGTTCAGTGATTCCTTTGTGTTTCAGGCAATATATGAGCTTTATCAAGGTGAAAATGATCTGGTTGAAGACTTGACCATCGTTAAAAAGGTGAGGTGTTTCTTAATAGCTGAAATAAATCAACAGATACAGAATTAATTCTCTCTTACTCCTTATTATCTGTTATACTGTTATACCCTTGTGTGTCTGTTTGTCTGACTGTCTGTCTGTGTGTCTGTCCGTAACAAATTTCAGTCACAGTTTTCTAAGCAACTACTCATCGCAGATGCTTGAAATTTTAACACAATCTTCTCTGATGCATGCCATATGGTGGGATACATTTTTGCTCAAATCTGATGTCAACTACCTGTTTATCCGTGCATCTGTTTGTTTTTATGCATAACAAATTTTGGTCACAATTTTCTCAGCAACTAATCGCAGATGCTTGAAATTTTAACGCAATCTTCTCTGAGGCATGCCATATGATGGGATTTATTTTTGTTTAAATCTGACATCAATTTCCTGTTTATATATGCGTCTTTCCGTTTTATACATAACAAATTTTGGTCAGAGTTTTCTCAGCAACTACTCATCGGAGATACTTCAAATTCTAGCACTTCCTTAGTTGAGGCATGCCATATGGTTGGATTTATTTTTATGTGAATCTGATGTCAACTTCTTATTTGTCTGTACATCTGCCTGTAACTGAACTTGTGTATATTAACATGATAGTGTATATTCACATCAGAGCGGGGTATTCCTAGTGAGTATTGGCTCACAGATTTCTTGTTTTAATTAATTTTTAAACAGATTGCTATGAATTACTTGAAAAATGTATGACTTGAGTTCGTAGTACCTGGTACATGTAGTATGGATCATATTCTGTGATGCAAGTCTGGATCCTATGTATAATGGAATTATATAAGAACTATATTATAGTGCTTCACATGTACAATGGAATACTACTGCAGATGTCCTTCAAATATTCAAAAAGAATGCCAGCAAGGGCTTGTAGGTCATTGCTACAAGTATTGATACATGTATTTTGAAATATGGTATCAAATTTTTTTTATAGACATATCGTGATTCTATGGAGAAGTTACAACTAATGACAGCTTGGGAACTAAGCCAGATATTTGGTCCCATTGACATGCTTATTCCTATTCATGAAGGTAAGAGATTGATTTAAAAAAATGATACCTTTCATTTCTACCCTAGGACTTAAGTTGTGCTGGATACTACTGGTAAAAATTTTACTGGCAGGAAGTTTATGTTGTGGGCCAGAAGTTGTTAAATTTAGATCCGTTGTTTACTTTTATCTTCAGAGCTTGCGTGTGGTTTACAGAACCAGAGACTACCAGATGGCACGACCCGAGATGTGGGAGCTCTCCTGGTGGAGTGGGTAAGATTATTATCATGTGGCTACTGTACCACAAAAAATATTGTGGTGTGTATTTATACAAAAGATCCTACAATAATCGATAGATGGAATTTTGAACCAATCAAAGGGAAACAGAAGTAAAAGCAGAGGTAATCTTGCACAAAATTTGAAAAGCTCAAGTCTATCAAGTATTCCTTTCTTCCTCATTTACACTTTGGTAAATGTATTTTGATTTACTTTTATTTTATGATTAATTTGTTTTTCTTAGACTTGTAAATTCTCTTGTGTTTACAGAACAATGTAGAATTTTTTAAGTATAGGTAAGACAGAAATCTGCTCAAAAGTGGAGGAGTGAACCTCTTTGATTAGAACTTCTCTTTTTCTGTACAGGTACAGAAACTGAAAGAGTATGTTCCATTCTGTGCCAACCAGGTGTTTGGGAAGGCTATGTTGGATGAGAAGAAGAATGACCCAGTGGTAGATGATTTCCTACAGAGGTGCCAGGATTCTCCTTTCAGTCGCAAACTTGACCTGTGGACTATGTTAGGTAATATTCTATAAATGTTTCTGATCAGGATCCGAAAATTGAAAAAAAATATTATAAAAGTAGTTCACAGGAGCCAGAGGCACAGTTTAGCCCTTCTTATTGAAGTTTTTCTGTTGTGTTTTTCATCATTGTTTTAGCAGTCTCCATAACCACTGAACCTATTTCAACCAAACTTGCTACAGAATGGGTGAAGGAGATCTAAGTACCTGTAATTCTAATCAACATTTTATTTCCATACATGTACTGGTAACAGTAACTTGATCCAAAGAGTCAAATCACATCGAGTTGACAGATGAGAATTATCAGATCAAATGAGATATGAAGCATTGAGTATAGTCTGATTATCTCTGACTTATTAAGAGATGTGATGTGGGTTTTAAAATCAAATTACTCTGATATATTAATTTTATACCCTTTCAAAAAGCAAAATATGAAAAGGAATAAAGATTAGATATTATGTAACTTTATCCATTAAAGAAGATGTATTTATTTTATACCCTTTTCAATTGGCAAAATATAATTACAGAAAAAAATGTGATAATTATATAATTTTTTCCATTAAAGAAAGTATTTTTTATGGAACTTTTTGATATTAGTAAATTTATATTAAATATTATAACAGTAACTTGATCCAGACAGTCATATCATGTAGGGCTGTCACGGTTCCAAAATTTTTCGGGTCGGGTCGGTTCTGAATTTTTTAGGTTCGGTTTTGGGTTTTTCGGTTCGGGTAGGTAATGGCATAAAAGCTCATGATTTGTATTATTTTCAACAACAAAGAGAAAATTTTCATTTAATCTTAGAAATAGAAACATTGTAACTAGTTTAAAGTAGTTTCCTGAGTAGAAAACAATTGTACTAAATTATTTAAATCACCTTATAATGGCAGTGAACTAACAAATCTCTCGTTTTTGACGCCATTTTTATGGTAAAACCTACTCTACTATACAAATGGGAAGTTGGGAACCGAACCGAATTTTGGAAAAATGGAAACCGTACCTGACCCGAATTAAATGTTCCGCGGTTCTGGGTCATTTCGGGTACCCCTGACAGCCCTAATATCATGTCAAGTTAACAGGTACAGATCACTTATTGTTTGATCTGATTATCTCTGCCTGTCAGTGAGACATGATACAACTTTTCAGATCAACTGTTATATAGATAAATTTATTATCTACCCCTCCAGGGATTAATCTAGGTTTTTGGGGAAACTACCCTTTCTGGAGAAATTGGGAAAATCAGCCGAGGTATGGGAACCACTTGAGCTAGTGCAGGGCAAGCCCTGCGTTGGGGCTAATTGAATTTCAGCATTTCTATGACCATTTAAAGTGTATGAAGTAGCAAATTAAAACCATATTTCTCATGTAATGAAAATTTTACTTTAAATTTTCCGTTTTTATGAAGGAAAAAAAAATATTTGAGGTTTTCATTATTGTAAGGGGAATATTTTACTCATCAAAAGGGGAAAATTAGATCTTCAGGGGAAATTTTCTCTAGGGGAAAAACACCCAATATCGGTAGTAAATACGCCCTAGATTAATCCCTGCCCTCTTAAGGCCCTCTACAATTAGCAAATGAAATATTAGAAATTTTCTAAATTTCTCTGAGTAATTTACATGTTTATCTTAAATCCATTAAACAAAGCATTTTTTCAAGGAACATTTTACTAAGCAAGAGAAAATGTCTCATATACTGTACTTTAAAATACGTCATCAGTTACAGAGTGTGGTGATATGCAGAAAACAACCGTGCAGTGATCCAAAAAGTTGGATCAGAATGTCACGTGATTGCGTAATTTAACAGCAAAATTAAATTATGCACAGTTACGTATAGAATAAAAGGTCTCAGTTTTCCTTTCTTAGGGAAGATTTGGAAAGAAAAACAAATATAAAGTTAGCTCATTTAAAAATTTTCTGAAGAGGCAATTTGTCAGAAAATTGAAAATAAAACTTCTGTTAAAGCTCTCTTATCTTTATATGTTAACTTATTGAAAAGTACGTACACTGCTTAACATTTCAGATGGTGCCAGAGGGAAGTTTATGAAATATCCTTTATTGCTGAAAGCCATTCATAAATATGTAAGTGTTTACATTTTAATCCAGTAAAATCTTGAATATTAAACAAATGCTGCAGCAACTCATAGAGAACAGCAGAACCAAGATTGGTCATATTGATATACAGCAAAACTCGGTTAGTACGAACACGGATATTGCGAATTTACGGATATAGCGAAGTCATCTTGGATCCCCCACTATATAGATTTAATGGATTTCTTATATGGTTATAACGAATTACGGATATAGCGAAGTGATTTTATCGGTCCCAGTGACTTCATTATAACCGAGTTTTGCTGTATATGGAAGCATCCTCATGGTAGTGTTGGTTCAGATTTGTTCAAATCATGACTCCTGTACTGTAGTAATTTGTTCACTGAAAATATCTTCTGTATTAAGTGATTAATGTCTTCATGTTTTAATCAAATTAACAGACTTGTGACACAGACGAGGATAAAGAATATCTACAAGAATCGGTAAGATATAAAACTTAAAAAAGAAATTACATTTAAGGACAGATTATACAAACAAAGGAATGGATATCTGAATTGGTATATATTTTTATTCTTCGTAATTGAAGATTTGGGGGTACATAATTTTTGCTCTGTCCTTCTGTCTGTCTGTCTGTCTGCAAAAACATTAACCTTGCCCTTAGCTTTTGAGTTGGTAGAACTATGGCTTTCATATTTCACATAATATAATCCCTATGTTGACCAAACTTGCATCTAATGATGCATACTACCGGGCTTGCTTCAGATGCTGAATCTGACCTACATTTTCCGGTTGAGTGAACAGGTTAAAGTTTTTGGTGCAGGTTTCATTTCCAAGTAACTATAAGCCCTATGTTTACCAAATTTGCATGGATGATACATCTAAGGATGGATACTACCGGGCTTGCTTCGGATGCTGAATCTGACCTACATTTTCCGGTTGAGTGAACAGGTTAAAGTTTTTAGTGCAGGTTTCATTTCCAAGTAACTATAAGCCCTATGTTGACCAAACTTGCATGGATGATTAGATACATCTAAGGATGCACACTACCGGGCTTGCTTCGGATGCTGAATCTGACCTACATTTTCCGGTTGAGTGAACAGGTTAAAGTTTTTGGTGCAGGTTTCATTTCCAAGTAACTATGAGCCTTATGTTGACAAAACTTGCTTGCATGATACATCTAAGGATGCATACTACCGGGCTTGCTTCAGATGCTGAATCTGACCTACATTTTCCAGTTGAGTGAACAGGTTAAAGTTTTCATCAAGAGTTGAAATCCCGTGGGGATCCGGGTTAGAATAGGTCCTCAGTACCCCCTTGCTTGTCGTAAAAGGCGACTAAATGGGGCGGTCCTTCGGATGAGACCGTATAAACCGAGGCCCCGTGTCACAGCAGGTGTGGCACGATAAAGATCCCTCCCTGCTCAATGGCCCTGAGTGCCGAGCATAGGCCCAAATTTGCAGCCCTTCACCGGCAATGGTGACGTCTCCATATCAGTGAAATATTCTGGAGAGGGACGTTAAACAGTAAACAATCAATCAATCAATCAAGAGTTGAAAATTCTCAAAGAATGAGTGCACTTAAGTACGTCATTTGGAACCTTTTCGGCTACCCATTTTAAGCTTAACATTACAATATATCACTAAATTAATCTATGATTAATGTGCAAGTATATGCTTTTGATATTTATTTCTAAATTTTTTTGTCAAACATATTTCTATAATTACAGAAAATGTAATTAAAAAGAACATGTAAAAGCCTTAAATTCCGGAAATTTGGACGGGACCACTTTCGAATATAAGGTATTCACAAATAGGCGGAGACATTTAAACCGCATGGTTATGGAATGTAAACATTAGCACATATGACTTTTTTCGCACTACAAATTGAATCGGAGAAGAGAGAAAGAGAGAGAAATCGTGTTGATTTTATGGAGCACAATTATTAAGGGGGGACCTATGTCCGAAAAGTCTTTGTGTGAAATTTTCAAAACTTTGACATTTCTTCCCTGACCACTTGCTTTTAATTTTTAGGTATTGAAAACAATACCTTTATGTGCTTATTTTTACACAGGAGCACGTGCAAAAACAATGTGAAATGCTAAAAATAGATTAATTTCAGACATTCTTGTTTTACTCCAAATATGCGCTAAAAAGAACCAAAAATGTCAAATCACAGTCGAAATCAACATGTATTTAATTTATATGACTTGTATCTTTAAAATGAAGGCAAATTCATCGTAATTCATCTTGCATGAAAAATTATAAAAGAGCACAATGTAAGTATCACCCCGTTTTTCTTGTCGCATTTTTTACAATTCAGACATGCATAACAGGTAATATCTTAAAAAGTCTTTGTGTGAAATTGTTGTAATTAATATTTTTTGAAAGAAGTCACCCCTCTCTTTAATTTAACAAAGAAAAAAGTATACCTTTATGATATAATAAACGAGAAATATGACGTTTTATTTTATTTTCGTTCTCTTCTGTCATAAACATTGACCTTTCTGCACTAAAAAAAGGTAAGTTAGCACTGACAAACATCTGAATATAAATCTATTTTGCAAAAAACGAGTATTTTGTTTTGATAAGAAATAATTTAAACAGATAAACTCTTTTCTCCTTCATTCTAATCATTCTGCCCCCCCCTTTCCCCGTCAACAACCAACACCTAATAGAACCTAGGATTGACATAATACAATAAAATCTACATACACTATAAATCAATAAACTATAGGTACAAGTACATTTCTTAATTTTTTTTAGTTTTATCCAGAAAATACAATTAACGGTAATCATAAAATTAAACATATTTCCCTGATTAATATAAAGCCGCTGTCTTTGCTGAAATCTATCTTATAATTTTTGCATTTTTATATCAGCATATCATGGAGATATTTCTTCACAACTGAAATTGCTATGAATTATCAACCAAAGGAAGAGAATTCTAATATTAACAAACTCCATAAATCAAATAAAAATGTTATAATGAAAAAAAAATTCCTTTTGTAAACTGTGTACGTTATTGATTAATAACAATGTTATGTCTATAATCACAGTTGCAAAAGTCAGCGGGAAAAAACAAACGTCGCTATTGTGACGTCACATAACGCTGCTTTGACGTAGAACGACATAGGTCCCCCCTTAAATGATTCTAATGTTAAGGGATGGGATAGATATCTCGCTCGGCAGACCGTTATACAAAGGCGACGTAAGCCTATACATGTACTTACTTATGACACTGTCAATACCAGAATTCTTTCAAAACACCCCTAATGAAAAGCATAATGTTACATGTAAATAAGAGACACATTATATTCAAACCCTATTAAAATTTGCGCAAAAAACTACCATAGTTTGAAGTTGGAAGTACGAAAGATAATGTCACAACAGAGACAAACACAATGAAATTTTCAATGAAAGCGTTAGCGTATCGAACAGTAGAAGGTCACGTGAGAAAGGTGATTATAATATCAATCGTTGTTGCTCAGTGACCGGATAATTTACTAGCAATCTCGACCCTAGTTTGGGGACATTTTTTTGAAAATTAGATATGAGCCGCAACTTGGCCAACATTGTCCTTTGGATATGTATAAGTTCAAGTTAAAATACATATTCTGTGCAAATAAGAAAAATGGCCAAGTTGCGGCTCGATGTAAACAAAGTCGTTGAAAACTGGTATGCATACGAATAACAATAGAAATGAGACAAAACTGTTAGACACCCGTCTCAAAAGCTAGTTTCGCTCTGCATTATTTGATACTTTCATGTAATATAATATACCAAAACCTGCTCTTAAGATATTGTTTAATACCTATAAAACATAAATTGAATGAATTTTGGAATTTTATTTTGCGCAAAACATCGGGATCCAACTCTCATAGCTTAAGTGCACTCATTCTTTGCTTCAGATGCTGGATTTTGATTACATTTTCATGAAGAAGAACTAGTTTAAATTTTTTATGTTGGTCTATTTCAAAGTATCAGATCAAAATTGCTTACCGGGTAAATATTTTCATTTTTGGAATGTACACTTTTTGCTGGTTAATTGTTTGACTTTGCCTTACTTATAGACAACATTCGTTGAGGTGAGCTCTGTAATCTCTGATTACCTATGTTTTAACCTGGTTTTGATATAACTTGGCACACAGGTAAACTACACTAAGATACATAATTCTGTGTATCAATTTCTGATTTCGATGAACTGTGTTTCCATGGTTACTAAAAATAGAAATTTTTTTGAAATATTTTCAAAATGCTACTCTTTCTATAGTTTTGGTCAGATTTCAATATAACTTGGCACACAGGTAGACTACACATACATAATTTCGTATATTGTTTTTTTTTATTTTGATGAATTATGTTACCATGGTAATGAAAATTAAAAAATCTTTAAAATTTTATGAATAGCTTCTCCAAGAGTTGTAGTCTTATTGTAATATTGCCACAAAAATTGACTTAATCAAGGATCGTTATTCTATTTGATGTTGTTTTAAAGTTTCACGTCCCAACTGCTACTAATTTCTCTTCCTTTTATTTTTCTGACATATACCAGTCAGGGGTGGTACTGAAATCAGTCATTTTTGAAAATGATGGATAATGGTCATTTTTTCTAAGTATATAATGTACACAATTTTCTGATTTTTAGGTCACCTGAGTAAACTCAGGTGACCTATTGCTATCTGTTTTCGTCCGTCGTCGTGCGTCATCCGTTAACATTTGAACATTTTCAGCTTCTTCTCTGCAACCACTGAACCAATTTCAACCAAATTTGGCACAAAGCATCTATGGGTGAAGGGGAACAAAAATTGTGAATTTCATGGTCCCTGCCCCCCTGGGGCCTGGGGGGTGGGGCAAAAACTACTAAAATTAATGCAATCTTTAAAAATCTTCTTCTTTACTCCTGGACATCAAGCAGTTAAACTGTTTGCATGATTGTAATCAGCATTGAGTCCTCTACCAAAATTGTGAAATTTATGGCCCCGGGGTCAGGGGTTCTAGTGCTAGGGTGGGGCTAAATAAGTATATAGTGAAAATGTATTATTTCTTTGAAAATCTTCTTCTCTGCTCCTGGGTATTAAATAAACTAACTAAGTGCAAAGTTATGATGAGCAAGAGAGCCACTACCAAAATTGTGAATTTTATGGCCCCAGGGTCAGGGGTTCTAGTGTTAAGGCTGGGCTCTATAGATCATATACAAGTGAAAATGCATTATTTCTTTGAAAATCTTCTTCTCTGCTCCTGGGTATTAAATAAACTAACTAAGTGCAAAGTTATGATGAGCAAGAGTGCCTCTACCAAAATTGTGAATTTTATGGCCCCGGGGTCAGGGGTTCTAGTGTTAGGGCGGGGCTCTATAGATCATATAGTGAAAATTCATGAATTCTTTGAAAATCTTCTTCTCTGCTCCTGAGTATTAAATAAACTAACTAAGTGCATAGTTATGATGAGCAAGAGTGCCTCTACCAAAAATGTGAAATTTATGGCCCCGGGGTCAGGGGTTCTAGTGTTAGGGTGGGGGGCTCATATAAATTATAAAGTGAAAATGCATTATTTCTTTGAAAATCTTCTTCTCTGCTCCTGGGTATTAAATAAACTAACTAAGTGCATAGTTATGATGAGCAAGAGTACCTCTACCAAAATTGTGAATTTTATGGCCCCAGGGTCAGGGGTTCTAGTGTTAGGGCGGGGCTCTAAAGATTATATAGTGAAAATTCATGAATTCTTTGAAAATCTTCTTCTCTGCTCCTGAGTATTAAATAAACTAACTAAGTGCATAGTTATGATGAGCAAGAGTGCCTCTACCAAATTGTGAAATTTATGGCCCCTGGGTATTGGGTTCTAGTGCTTGGGGGGGGGGGGGCAACTAAGTATATAGTGAAAATGCATTATTTCTTTGAAAATCTTCTTCTCTGCTCCTGGGTATTAAATAAACTAACTAAGTGCAAAGTTATGATGAGCAAGAGGGCCTCTACCAAAATTGTGAATTTTATGGCCCCGGGGTCAGGGGTTCTAGTGTTAGGGCGGGGCTCTCTAGATTATATAGTGAAAATTCATGAATTCTTTGAAAATCTTCTTCTCTGCTCCTGGGTGTTAAATAAACTAACTAAGTGCATAGTTATGATGAGCAAGAGTGCCTCTACCAAAATTGTGAAATTTATGGCCCTGGTAACAGGGGTTCTAGTGCTAGGGTGGGGCTAAATAAGAATATAGTGAAAATGCATTATTTCTTTGAAAATCTTCTTCTCTGCTCCTGGGTGTTAAATAAACTAACTAAGTGCATGGTTATGATGTGCAAGAGTGCCTCTACCAAAAATGTGAAATTTATGGTCCCAGGGTCAGGGGTTCGAGTGTTAAGGTGGGGCTCTATTGATCATATAATGGAAATACATGTACATGAATTCTTCGAAAAAATTTCTTTTCTGCTCCTAGGAATTAAATGAACTAAGTACATAGTTATGATGAGCAAGAATACCTCTTCCAAAATTTTGATTTTATGGCCCTGGGGTCAGGGGTTCTAGTGATAGGGTGGGGCTTTATTGATTATATAGTGAAAATACATTAAATCTTTGAAAATTTTCTTCTCTGCTCTTGAGTATTAAGCAGATGAACTACCTATGTAGTTATGATGAGCAAGCACCCTGATCTTCTAGAATTGTGAATTTCAAGGCCACAGGGTCAGGGGTACCATAGGGGGGATGTACTTATATACTGAAACTGGATGAATTGTTTGAGAAGCAAGGGTGCCTTTTCAAAAATTGTGCAATGAGTGGATCTAGGCCTAAGGGTCAGGGGTTCATGTGTGAAAGGGGCATAACTGATTATTGCTGAATATTACTGATTACTTGAAATGCATTTTTTGCTCCCCCACCCTGCCTATGGGTATTAAGTAAACAAACCAAGTTGCTGTCCTTTAAAAAAGGACTGCAATACGTGGACCGTATGCCTGTTTTTTCTAACTGAAATTCAATGAAGAAAATTTCTAGGTGTTAGGAATATTCATGTTAGGTTTGTTCACTAATTCTAAAATTGTCTGCCACTTATAACTAATCGTAGTCTCAAAGCGCAAATGTGAAATTTTATCTCCGATTAGCGCTCTTTATTTTTGTCAGTTTTAACATGTTTTGAAAATCGGGTTATTTTGACAATTGTAACACATACTGGCTGGGACTTGACACCTGTTCTGGATTTATACGGAAGAAATATATCATGGGAATAATGGTGATCTGATGGTTCACGTGTAGCACACCTCTGTACAACGCAGAATTGCTTTTTATTTTGTCGAAGCCCTCAACCCCACCCCCAAACACACACACACACACACACACACATTAAAAGCCCTTGCTACATACCTTTATCAAACAATAATTAGATTGCTGAAATATTAAATGATTTTGTGAATCTTGATGCACAAAACTAATGACGGTGAAAACTTGCTCTAAAAGCTACATGTATCTCTGTTCGTTGAGTGACGTTTCTCATTCAAGTTGTTAAGATACATGTAATATATACTATAACTTCTAAAATGTTTGTACCATAGAATCAATGTTTAGTGTAAAAGTTTATGTAAAAGAGAGGAAATCGGATCTACCAATGAATATGTAAATGCGATGTGCAGATTTAAAAGCGCGATTTGCCAATTGCAATGAACGGCATATTTTAATTTGAATAGGGCGAATTATTCTACGGGCAAGCTACCTAAGGTGCGAACTCTCTCAATCGGCAATCCTCAGCTGACTCCGCTCCGCTCCATTCATTATGTGCGAGGTACCACTCTCTACCATCGGCTCATACATTCACCTCTGTCGTTGGCTCGCGTATACACAGTGTTAAACACGAGAAATAGTGCGTTTGTTTTAATTCATTACAAATCATTTTCTATGCTTATGTCTGAGCTTTGAGATAGATATTTACTAAATCAATCTAGAACTATTGATTTGAATTGAAACAATTCTTCAAATATCAAGTTTTATACGTTATGTCAAAAATCTTGACGTGAGCCCATTGCAGAGGTGTCTGAGAGAGGAACGAATGACAACTCTGCATGGGAGATTGGCGAGGTACAAGTCATCCGAGGAACTCCGAGTGGAACTCTCTAGCATTCTCGCGCATGCGTAGCCTGTCGTTTGCCCAGGGCATCCGGTTCAACTTCGCTTAACTGATAAGTGTATTGTTATGATGATCAAATGGTGCTTCTTTCAAGATTGTGAATGCCATAGCATCTTGCTTAAAACATTAATCAAATTAAATCGCTGGAAAGTTGTTGCATAATGCTCAGGTGACCTATAAGGCCCATGGGCCTCTTGTTGTAAATATGACGTCTTTTCATCATATTTCCATTCTCAAGTCAATTTTCCCATCCCATTTACTACAGTAATTAGATATAGTACACTATCCTGCCATAGACCCTTGTGTAGAGAAACATCTTGACAAGTAATTGAAACCAAATTAATTTAGTGCGCCCTGTAAAACTAATGAGATAATTAAGTGCGCCCAGACCTAACAATTTGATAAAAAATGATGAAAAACAGTCATTTTTAATATCAGAGATAACTCTATTTCTAAAATAAATTTCAAAATAGAAATGACTGTTTTTCATCATTTTACTAAAAAATGATGAATTTCCATCATTATTAAAAATCAATTTAATGACTGAAAATCATCATTTTTAAAAATGATGGATTTCAATCACACCCCTGACTGTATACTGTAGGTTCTTTATTTTTCGCGAGAACTTTTTATCGCGAATGGACTCTTCAACAGCAAATCGCAAGAATGTGAATACGCGAATGGACGTTGGATCAATACTTTTAACATAGATTTTTACATAGATATAAAGGCGAGTAATTAAATTTCACATATGGTGCTTCTGGCGAAATTACGTGATAATTAATTCCATGCATATATTTAGGAATCTACAGTATTGTGAATCAATTTAATATGGCAAGATAGTCGTAAGTGCTTTAAGATATGCAGAAAATGAAAACTTATTTTGGACTTTACTGATATCTAAGATGACCCACTCCTGATTCATATTCCTTGATTTCTAGGAGTGAACGGAATTTGTGAAGAGGATGAGGTTGTCATTAACGAGGCCCTGGAAGCTAACGTGTTCCACTTCCTGCGACTGGCTGTTGTAGCCGTACATGATTTCCATAAAGAGGTAGGGCATTTGGTGTATATTCAGAGATTTCATCAAAATTTACACATTTTAATTTTAGCAATGAATCAAAAAAGATGTTTGACAAATCATTATTTTGACTCTTCAGAATGGATTCTTAATAACAGGGTTAGAAGTATAGTGTATTATTCATGTTATGATAAACCAGCATACTTTTTTGTTTTGTAGGAATATTATCTAAAGAAAGTCCACGGGCTGGTTACAGACTTCATTTTTCATATGCCACTAAAGGTACTTGTTTGACACCAAAATGAATTGTTTATGCATTTAATCACAAAAAGATGCCATTTTTGCATGGCTATTTTTATCTGAAATAAAAATATTACAATATTTCAGAAATGAAGCAATAAAAATAAAGCATATGTATAATTTATCAATTATGGGCTGATGGTCGGTGGAAAAATGTTCTTTGTAAATTTTGAAATGAATATTGATAAAAATAAAATATTTCAGAAAAATAGTCCTCTTGTAAAAAAAAAAAAAGAAAGAAATTTGTTAAAACTTTTTATGAAGTGATAGAACTATACATTGTTTAAAAGTTTGTGCAAGAAATTTTATTCTGTATGATTGACAGGTGAAAGAGCTGCGTACAAGAGGAGATGAAGCGGCGAGAATCGCGGCGTCCCAGAGTTCCCTAGAACCTCCCACGTCACCCAGTCATGGCTTCCAGTACTTACTGAGACTGGTACATAATAGTCACAAGTGTTTAATACTTGTGTCAACATTATTAAGGTTTACTGACCCTTTTACAAGAGAGATAACCCATGCTTAGGTGTATAATAATTGTTTCTACAAGAAATACTGTATGCAGGGATATTTTCACCCCCGTGAAATTTTCGCCCCTTTTCACCTGCAAACAATTTTGCCCTGTTTTAATTTTGCCCAGCCACAGTTTTATCTAAGAAATTATACTGTGTTCTTTTAATTTGCCCCGTTTTAAATTGGGCAAAAGTGGCAAAAAAGGGGCCGAAAATTTCTCTGTATACAGTAGATTATGAGGCAATTCCTTTGAAATTTAAATTCAAAATTGATTAATCTGTTAATATAAAAATTTTATCTTAGATTTCTTGTGGAAATCATCTTGAAGCCATTATCTATATAAATGATCTGTGTTGTGATAATGACATAAAATCCTACCATGTATTTTCAGATTGGAGATTTATACAGGACTGACCCCCTGGGTCTGAGGCTGTCTGTAGAGTACTGTTTAGAGCTGTTGAAACAGGACTTAGCGGGAGAGAACTCTTTGACTTGCTTGTTGTTGGGACTACTGAAGACTTGTCTGTCAAAAGACTGGTAAGGGACACCACTCTGTATGAAGACTGTATTAGAAATAAGGAGAGGAATTTCAAAGCTGCTATTCTGCCAGAACTTATTGGAAAACTGAATTCCAGGAGAAAATTTTGACTGCTGCATCACCAGCAAATAAAATTGGGCAGGATAACCGCTGAATTACCAAAGTTTGTGCTGTAATGGAGAAAAAGAGCCCAAAGGAGACGCTGTCGTCGTCTGCTAGGCGGCCTGATGAGCTCTTACAGAGCGAAACAGTGTTCCATAAAATATCTACATTTGCAGCTGAACGCCTGAAGAGGGGCGGGCAGGACTTTAGGGAGTTATGCTATAAAAGTTCATTGTAAAAGTTATTTAGATTCTTCGGATATCGCTCAGAAATGAAAGTTTTACACACAAACAGAATGTAAATGTTTATGACATAGACTTTGACCTTTTGACCTCAAAATCAATAGGGTCTTCTTTCAGTCTTGGGAAGTTGGGATGTAAAATTTCATTGTGAAAGCTTAAAATCTGTTTGAGATATCGCATGGAATTGAAAGTATTACAGACAGACGGTCATACAGAATGGACCCAAATTAATTTCCTCCATATTCAGTGAAAACCGAGGGGTGGGGGACAAAAACTGGGATTGTTTTCTGTTTATAGGCTTGTGAAGCAGACAAATATATAACATACTAACATACTTACGATGTCTTTAATATTCAAGAGTTATTCCCCTTGTCACAGCCTTTCATCAAAATTTATGTTTGAAAATAGTCATGTATAATTTAGATATAATATTCTCTTTAATTTCAAAAGATGTTTAAATTGATCTATATAGATCAAAATAAAAAATGTACCAGTTCTTGAAACCAAAATTTTGGAACTTGAATGGATATATTGGCACCCAATCAGTGTACAATTGTATACACTATTGAAAAGAGACAATATGATGATCCTGTCAGTTTTTTTTTTTCATTTTCAACGGGAATGTTATAATATTAGGTATACAATACAAATTTGGCCCCAGAGTAATAAGAAGGACAATTTAATGCTTATTAAATACGATCAGTTTTCAAAAAATTCATCACTGTTTATCACATTTCTAGTCAACTCCTTTCTGCACTAATAATGTTCACATATATATTAAAGCTGTACACGACTCATAAATTAAGACATATGCCATTGTCGATTTTACTATCCATGGAAGATATCAACACCAGGGTATACTCTATGCATTTACTACACCTGACTGCTTTATTGTCACACCTGACTGTGTTATTGTCACGGGTATCGGCGTGGAATGGCGACCCCTGTTCCTCCTGGTTATCTTGCATTACCTTTGTTAACATTTTATTGCAATTACGTATATTTGTGTTTGTTTGTATGTACTGCACTGACCTGTACAACTGTTTGTAAGTCTCTTTGGTTTTTACTCACCTGCATTAGAAAAAGTACACAGTTAAAGATATTTTCTGTCGCTACGAGTGCTGTATAGCATGTACCAGTGATAATTGATTACACTGAACGGTGACGAAGTGAGCTGCTCATTATAAAGGGGTCCTCAGATATATAGGGAGTCCTATCGAATATGGCAGACACATTCCTTTTACCACTGTATTTGTGTTTGTTTGTATCTACTGAACTAACCTGTACAACTGTTTGTAAGTCTCTTGCTGGTTTATGTGATCTTATTTGAATTTCAAAAAGTACACTTTTGTGGCACCCCAATCATATTTCTTGCTTTCAAAGACTTACTAACTTATGTTGTCATTAAAAGCAATATACAGTGATAATTGATTTTTTTCACTTTGAATGGTGACGAAGTGAGCTGCTCATTAAAAATAACATCGAAGATATACAAAGGAGAATTTTCTCTTATTTATGCAGACAACATTTTGCGTTTATTCCAAATTAATTACCTATTACTGCTTGTTTTAAAGTATAAACAACAAGTACTTATTGTTTTTATATCAACGTCCCTTGATTTCACATTGTCATGCTTTCAATCTGTCAAAATGTATGTCACTACGCTGTCTAAACCCTGCTCCCGCCAAATTACGACTTTCTCTACTTTCGATTTCAGCGGAAGTAAAACAATTAGTCATTGTACGATCTTTCAATTGAATTTCATTTAAGTGTTATCTTTTGCTTCACAGTTGAATTGCTTTTTAGTGACAGAATTAAAAATTATGGTTTTTTGGCATTAAAAGCAATTTATACAATATAAGGAAAAAAAACGCTGAATAAATAAAGAATCTACTCCAAGAATTTACGACAGAGCAAAATATGAAGTGAGTGACATTTTACGGCAGTTTCCATCAGAGAATTTTATCGACCTGTGATGTGCATTCCTCCACCAATCACATCGGAGGTTTGAATGGAGCATACCGGAGTCAGCCAAGGATTGCCACTTGTCCCTTAACTTATCATGTTTAGCTTTGATGAATGCATCTTAATTTTGGTGATCATGGTCTTGTTCATTATGAAGAGATTTTAAAATCATTTTTCTCATTTATAAATTAGTGTAGGCCAACCCTACAATATGATTGTGAACAATTTAGAATCTGCTCTTTATATCTGAGGAAGATTTCATACTGAAGTTAATTATTTCTGGTCCACACTGGTTCTTGAGATTTTAAAATGTCACCACACAATTTTTCCTTATACAGTTGAACTTTGGGACATGCATCTCAAACATAGATACCTTGAATACCATAGATATTATACCTTGAATACCATAGATATTATACCTTGAATACCATAGATATTATACCTTGAATACCATAGATATTATACCTTGAATACCATAGATATTATACCTTGAATACCATAGATATTATACCTTGAATACCATAGATATTATACCTTGAATACCATAGATATTATACCTTGAATACCATAGATATTATACCTTGAATACCATAAATATTATACCTTGAATACCATAGATATTATACCTTGAATACCATAGATATTATACCTTGAATACCATAGATATTATACCTTGAATACCATAGATATTATACCTTGAATACCATAGATATTATACCTTGAATACCATAGATATTATACCTTGAATACCATAGATATTATACCTTGAATACCATAGATATTATACCTTGAATACCATAGATATTATACCTTGAATACCATAAATATTATACCTTGAATACCATAGATATTATACCTTGAATACCATAAATATTATACCTTGAATACCATAGATATTATACCTTGAATACCATAGATATTATACCTTGAATACCATAGATATTATACCTTGAATACCTATTATACCTTGAATACCATAGATATTATACCTTGAATACCATTATTATACCTTGAATACCATAGATATTATACCTTGAAACCATGTGAAATTTATACAATACCAGACAATTGACCTTGAATACCATGTATTATACCTTGATACCATAGATAATACCTTGAATCTCCATAGATATTATACCTTGAATACCATATATTATACCTTGAATACCATAGATATTATACCTTGAATACCATAGATATTATACCTTGAATACCATAAATATTATACCTTGAATACTACCATCCACTACCATAGATATTATATGTCCATGTATGTGTACTGACCAGACCACATATGTTTTAATATCAATAAAATTAAAACATACTGTAATTATCTTCAAATTTGAAAATCATTAAATAACTTTACAAATGCATTTACCCAAGATATTCATTATTTGAAAATGTGAAATTTTACAAAAAACAATTGATGGATGCTGTGTTCTCCCTGATATAGACAAAAGTCTCCAGGAGGAAGATCAATCATTAGCTGGAATTGGGAATTGAACCTTATTTGAAAAAGTTTCTTTATGTGTATAAAATATCAATAAAATTAAAACATACATTTTAAAAAACTTTACAAAATTAAAGATATTCATTATTTGATTTAAATATTGCAAAATCCAATAAGATTGATTTTTATCATTTGAAAAAGTTTCTTAACCATAAAAAATGAATCCATGCATTTCCAAAATTACAAGACATTACATAAATATTGCATGTAGTTGAGTGTAACATTTAAAATTAAAATGTTAAACTCAGGTACATGCAATATTTATTATATTATACTGAATATTTTATACAAATACATATAACAGTGAACTGTGCCTGCATGAATTCTGCACAGTCGTTATTTTTTGGAATACCACCCGTCGTCATGCAATGTTGACTGTTGCTACGCTGGAGGGCATGGCTTTATTATTCAGCGGGTAATAGTGTTTTTTAACAAATGTTGCTCGACCAATCAAATTCAACTAATTTACATGAAAGTTAATATTCCCAAACAAATACATTACAACAGCAATGCCTGGAAAAATAATAATTAAAAACAATACATTGAAAAATAATTTATTAAATACTAACATTCTAAATTCACATGACTTGAAGAAAATGATTTAAAGCTGACATGTATTAAAAAAATTGTATGGTCTAATTATGAATTAATAATGATGATATTAATTAATAAAAAATAATAAATGCTACAGAATAGCTCATGAATACCAGCTCAACAGTGAACAATTAGAAATTTTCACAGTCAAAGGGCAATAACTCTCTTGAAAACTGATTAATAAAAAATTTAAAAACCTCAGGAGATAAGGTACAAACTTAGCATAAATTTGCACTTTTTCATTCAAAAGTTTCATAATAATGTCATAATATAAAGTGATAAATAGTAAATATTTAGAAGGAAGGAGGCAAAAAAGGTAAAATTCTGAACAATTCAAAAAAGTAAATAATTTACAACCTCTAGATAATCATTTTAGCAATTCAATATTTTATATCATACACAAAGAAAATAAAATAAATTATATCTATCCATATATTCATTTGTTTGGAGCACCAGTCCTTAACTTTAATCTAATAACTGCCATCAATATCAAGAAACATTAATTTGAAACATAACCCTACATATACACTCTGTCTCGTACATTGTCTGCATGTACTAGGTCAACAAAGTAAAAAAAAAAATTGGCAAAGGTGTAAGGGCAATAACTCTCTTGAATAACTGGCCAAATCAGCCAATAGTCATCTTATTTATAGGGTTTAATTCCTAAAAGCAGCAAGGGAAAAATAGAGAAAAAACAACCCATAATAGATGGACTGTAGTAGCACTATATACCCTGGCCTTAAATTGGCTATAGGCATCAATATGGAAATACATACATGTATAATTCTATTATCTTCTCACATCAAGGGATATCACACAGCCACATGTCAAGGATCTACATACGTATGTACATAATATAGAGATGCAGACTAGATTACACTTGCAATAATTTTTTTAAAAAATGGAAAAATATACTGGTACATTTGCAAATGGTAAAATTTTGAAATTATCCCTTCAGACTAAATAAAAACCCCAGTACTAAATTAGAAGTTAATTTCCACTGCTTTGTTTACATTATCTTATTGGTAATTTATTTTTAAGAAAAATATTTTTGCTAATACAATGAACTCGCAAATTTGCTAAAAATTTATCTACAGCAAAAATTTCTAGATTAACGGTACTGCTACATTTTACTGGTTCCCTTGCTTTTCATCTGGATCCCGTTCTAACAGCGGGCTCTTCAGACTCAGTGGTTCCATGCAGTCGGTCCTCCGGTGGTAACATCTGGTTCTAACAACTGACTCTTCAGACTCATTGGTTCCAGTCGGTCCTCCGGTGGTTACATCTGGTTCTAACAACTGACTCTTCAGACTCAGTGGTTCCAGTCAGTCCTCCGGTGGTAACATCTGGTTCTAACAACTGACTCTTCAGACTCAGCGGTTACAGTCGGTCCTCCGGTGGTAACATCTGGTTCTAAAAACTGACTCTTCAGACTCATTGGTTCCAGTCGGTCCTCCGGTGGTTACATCTGGTTCTAACAACTGGCTCTTCAGACTCATGGGTTCCAGTCGGTCCTCCGGTAGTGACATCTGGTTCTAACAACTGGCTCTTCAGACTCAGGGGTTCCAGTCGGTCCTCATGTGGTAATATCTGGTTCTAACAACTGGCTCTTCAGACTCAGTGGTTCCAGTCAGTCCTCCGGTGGTAACATCTGGTTCTAACAACTGGCTCTTCAGACTCAGCGGTTCCAGTCGGTCCTCCGGTGGTGACATCTGGTTCTAACAACTGGCTCTTCAGACTCAGCGGTTACAGTCGGTCCTCCGGTGGTAACATCTGGTTCTAACAACTGGCTCTTCAGACTCAGCGGTTCCAGTCGGTCCTCCGGTGGTAACATCTGGTTCTAACAACTGGCTCTTCAGACTCAGCGGTTCCAGTCGGTCCTCCGGTGGTAACATCTGGTTCTAACAACTGGCTCTTCAGACTCATGGGTTCCAGTCGGTCCTCCGGTGGTGACATCTGGTTCTAACAACTGACTCTTCAGACTCAGCAGTTCCAGTCGGTCCTCCGGTGGTAACATCTGGTTCTAACAACTGGCTCTTCAGACTCAGTGGTTCCTCCAGTGGTGACATCTGGTTCAAGCGCTTCATCTTGCGGATCAGGTTCTGCATGCTGTCCTTGACCTGGTTTAGAATGGAGAGCGTCTTCAAGATTTGCTGAAACTGGTCCACGTGTTTGTTGTTTTTCATCTTCTTTTTCTTCATCACACCCAGTAAAAACTGTATTGCACAATCAATCTCCAAAACAATTAAAGAGAATTTACTTAACGAATATGTACTTCTTAAATATAAAGTACACACTGCTATATACAGACTGAGAGTAATCTTGTCATGATAGTAACCCCACTATTGTTGTATATACTAATATTATGTAACTTATTTCTGCTTATCCTGCATTACGTCCAGTACAATCAATCTACAAAACAGAGAACAGGGAGTGTAAGTTTCCTTTGACTTTCACAAAATTTGACACTGAGGGATTTGTTTACATATATTCTCTGACAAAGGAAATTTTGCAGTTTTAATCCCGCCCCCCCAAAAAATATAACAAACAAGAGGCCCAGGGGCCACAGCGCTCACCTGAGCTCATCGGGCTTACATTTACTCCCCCCCCCCCCTCCAGGCGTTCATCATTTGAACAAATTAGAATCTACACTACCTGAGGATGATTCCATATAAATATCACTAATCATAGCATTGAAGTACTTGAAAAGAAGATTTTAAAAGGTTTTAAAAGGTTTCCCTATATATCACTATGTAAAACATTTTGGCCCCTCCCTTGCCCCGGGGGAACAAATTTGAATCTACACTACCTGAGGATGATTCCACATGAGTTTCATCTTTCCTGGCCCAGTGGTTCTGGTGAAGAAGATTTTTAAAGATTTATCCTATATATTCCTATGTAAAACTAGGGTCTGCCATTTTGGCCCCACCCTTGCCCCGGGGGTCATGATTTGAACAAACTTGAATCTACACTACCTGAGGATGATTCCACATGAGTTTCATCTTTCCTGGCCCAGTGGTTCTGGAGAAGAAGATTTTTAAAGATTTTTTCTATATATTCCTATGTAAAACTTGGGTTAGCCATTTTGGCCCTACCCTTGCCCCGGGGGTCATGATTTGAACAAACTTGAATCTACACTACCCGAGGATGATTCCACATGAGTTTCATCTTTCCTGGCCCAGTGGTTCTGGAGAAGAAGATTTTTAAAGATTTTTCCTATATATTCCTATGTAAAACTTGGGTCGGCCATTTTGGCCCCACCCTTGCCCCGGGGGTCATGATTTGAACAAACTTGAATCTACACTACCTGAGGATGCTTTCACATGAGTTTCATCTTTCCTGGCCCAGCGGTTCTGGAGAAGAAGATTTTTTAAAATTGCCATTAATTTTTAACAAATTCATGATTATCTCCCCTTGGAAAAGGGCGAGGCCCTTCATTTGAACAAACTTGAATCCCCTTCACCCAAGGATACTTTGTGCCAAGTTTGGTTGATATTGGCCCAGCGGTTCTTGAGAAGAAGATGAAAATGTGAAAAGTTTACAACAACGACAATGACGACAACGCCGACAACGACAACAACGACAGACAACGGACAAATTCTGATCAGAAAAGCTCACTTGAGCCTTTGGCTCAGGTGAGCTAAAAAGTGGACATAAATACTTTTCTACAGGAATTTACTTTATGAAAATCTAATTCTAAACTATTAAGAACACACTGCTATATATATATATATTCATGTTCAGTACTAGTGGTTTACAATGGCAAAGAATAGCGAGTTATCGGTCCTGTCCAGGTGGCGCCGTATTACCCGGTCCTTCACGATTTCCGGTGTCCGTGTAAACAAAGCGAATTTTAGTTAGTGAGAGAAAAAAATCCGTTTAATTTGTCCAATTAAAATGCCTGGAACTTGCTGCTCAGTTCCAGGTTGTCATGTTAGGGGAGGACATGAATTCCCTTCAAATCCAGATCGTCGGAAATTATGGATTAATGCTGTGAGGCGATTGGATCAGCATACGATGAAAACATGGGTCCCATCGAAGACAGCAGTCGTGTGTAAGGA
The DNA here is from genome assembly GCF_032062105.1 of Saccostrea cuccullata. NCBI lineage: Eukaryota > Metazoa > Mollusca > Bivalvia > Ostreida > Ostreidae > Saccostrea > Saccostrea cuccullata. The sequence goes on along the minus strand of NW_026939466.1, from coordinate 41,897 downwards.
ACACTTTACTGCTAACGACTATGTGCAGGAGACGATACACGGTAAAGAGCGCATTATATTGCTTTGAAAGAATGAAATTATCGAATATTTAAACAAGACAATTTAACTACAGGGTAATCAGGGGTATATTACGTATGTGCTCAACACGACACTAGCCTAGTAATAGCGCTTTAAAATATTATTTAAATGAAGTAAAATCAGCTGATGTTTGTTGTTTTACGCATTTTAATTATCTGATATGTTTTTGTGTAATTAAAAAATATATATAAACTTAAAGGTCGTAATCACGGTAATGTAGGCATTGCATATTCATTATAATAAACAATATTGTCTTCAAAGACAGTCATACCAGTGACATAATATACTATGATTTGAATTGATTGTATATGTTGTCACACACTTTATCGTATCATGTTTTCTTAATGCTTTGATACTGCATTTTTAGGGAAAAAACCATCAATAAGACGACTGCGATTATCAGCTGTGCCCAGCATTTTCCCCTGGACAAACCCAGAGTCAGAATCTTCGTCTAACAGAAAAGAAAGATTTGCTGAACGAGAGAGAGCGAGATCCAAGGTTGAAAACAGTTGTAGGAAAAACTTGGAAGAATGCTTTAATAAAGATGATGATGCAAATATAGAAATGCAAGAAGAAGTTGTTTCTGAAGTAAATATTTGTGAAGATAGGGAAAGTGATATTATGTCTAAGCAAGAGTCTTTTGGGAAAGCAACCCAAACCCAAAATAAACCAATGTTTGATGTGGAAAATTTTGTGAATGACAATGTAGGGATGCACTTTTACACTGGTCTAGAAACTTATTGTAAGTTTATATTTGTTCTTAGGACATTAGGTCCATCTGCTTATTGTTTGAAATACATTTTTTTTCAAGTCGACAATCAAACTGTTTCTGTTGAAAATCAGTTTTTCATGACTTTGATGAAACTTAGGCGTTATTTAACCAATTTTGAATTGTCCAGATTTTTTTCAGTGTCTGAGTCAACTGTTAAAAATATTGTCTACACATGGATAATTTTCATGTCAAAGCAATGGCAAGAAGTTAATATTTGGGCATCTCGTAGTTTAGTCAAATACTTTGCTCCTTCTGATTTTAAAGCAAAATTTCCTACCACTAGAATTATTGTTGATGGCACAGAATGTCCTATCAAAAAGCCTAAGGCTCCAAGGGCACAGCAGGCTACATTCTCATTATACAAGAATCGAAACACTATTAAGATACTTGTTGGCTCAACACCAGGTGGATTAGTTAGTTTTATATCAAATGCTTATGGAGGTAGTACAAGTGATAGGCAGATTGTAGAGAGATGTAAGCTAGTGAACCTATGTGATCCTAAAGACAGTGTAATGGCTGATAAGGGTTTTAATGTTCAGGATCTTTTTGCACGGATGGATGTCACTGTAAATATTCCAACCTTTTTCAGAAAAAGAAATAGAATGAGTGGAAAAATTCTTCTTAGGGATAGGAAGATTTCTAGTAAAAGGGTACACATCGAGAGAATAATTGGTCTAGGAAAAACTTATAAAATTCTTACTATTCCATTGAATAGCACAGAGACAAAAATATCCTCTCATATCACTTTTTGTTGTTACATGTTGTGTAATTTTAGAACATGCATCATTCCTAGGGATGCTTAAAGGCATAGTGCATATGTTGTCAAGTTTTCAAATACTGTAATACATTTTGCTCATAACATTTTGAGAAGCAATGTTTTGTATAATTTAAAAAATCACAAATTCAGATAGCAGTTTAATATATGTAATAAGTTTACTTATTGAATGGTCTGTAAAAATGTTTGTCAAGTAATGCAGGTTTGAAATACACATAATAGAAGTTGTTTAACTTGTCAATCATGTCCAAAATAAAAGCTTCATCTCTGGAAACTGATACATATTTTATGTCATTGATTTTCAAATTGTCAGCATGACAGACAATGAGTGTACATTCTTTTGCTCCAGTACATAGCATTTGGCCCTGAATTTGATAAAAGTAGTCATGTTTATCATCCAAGAAGTATGTTTCATTTTCATCATTCTTAAGATATGGCACAGTTTTAACATTAATTGGTTTATCTCTAGATGTATAGGGACACTTAACTTCAACAATTAAATTATTTGAAACAATCCCATCTGGCGACGAAGATAAGTGTGGGAAATCAAATGACACAAAAAGTCCACAAGGATTGACTTTGAGTCCAGTATCTTCCATGTATCTTTGCAAAGCAGTATTCTCGTGTCTTCTACCATGTTCCAAAGGGGCTGCTTTAATCTCTGACACAACTGTTAAAGAATTGGCCAGCTTTATCATATCCGTGCGCTCCGTAGCTTTGCAAATTCTTCCATACATTGATGATGGTAACCGCAATGTTCTTTCATTTTTCCATGTAGAGTTATTTGCCTGACCCCTAGTTCTTTCTTCTATAGCATTAATTCTTTCCTGGGTAATATTAAGTAGGCCAATTCTTTCAAGAAAGTTATCTTGAGGTGTAAGCTTCAAATAATCATGGTCATGTGCAACAGCATACGCATTAGCAGGTTCAAAGAGCTGAAATATAGGCATATTGGATATGCCTGAAAAATTTAAACAAAGGTTTCTAAAATAGTCATTGTAGCTGGGAGCATTTCTAAGGTGATCTGGTCTTGGATCAAAGTCCATATTGGTAAACTCGTCTGCACCTGGCATGCTGATGTTTTGTGACTTTATTGGACTACCGAGGAACCTCTTGCACTTGTGAAAACTCTGCAGTTTTTGTGTACATGTCTCTTCAACCTTTATGTTTCTGAACTCTTTGAACATAATAGAGGCATATATCACAGCGCAGACATGCTTGCAGTGAGCACTAGGTCCCTCCCCTGCAGGACACTCGCACTGGGCCTCAACTATAGACCCATTTTTGTCAAGTAACAAATCATCTCGTATGAAATTCCTTTCCTGTACTCAGCATAGCAACTAGAGGCAAACGTAAGTTAAATCATTATCATAGGATATTTTGAAATACCGAATTGTTCGTTCATTATATAACCGCTTTACTTTATTGTCCAATTGCTTATCAAATTTGGCCAGGTAACTTGTCAGTTTCTCAAGTGTAGTACCAGAAAACGTAGAGTCGGCATTTACATCAAAGTACGATAATGGGTCAGGTAACGCCATCTTATATTCGGGCTCTAAATCTTCTGTTTGTCCAAAATTCTGGTTTCTATCATAGGCAATTAGTCTAAAACAAAGGTAAAATGATCAACTTAAGTATTTCTCTATTCATTTGTTTTTAACAGAACGGCCGTGTTTACCATTGTATAACATGCGTGTGTACACACTGCACCGTAAACACCGATATATTAATATGCATACACGTGTTTTTAGACGCAGTTTATAAGTAGTCTTGAAAAAAAAAACATTATATTTAGTTAAAGTTCTAAAAACATTGATAACTTTCCCCTAAACTTACTCTAATTTCATCGTAAAGCATGTTGTACATATATTTATGTACATGTGTATTGACCTCTTTATTACTCGATACAAAATGCCGTTAATTTACCGATCGGGGAATCATAATAATTATACACACATATATATACCTTTCAACTAATTCTTTTTTTACGACCAGAAAGTCGCGCATTTCTTTTTTTTAATTCATCTTTAAGGTCTTTGATGGTCATATTTGCATACTTTGTGCTTGAACACGCCATCGCTGCTTGATGTAAACAAATGATGCTGGACCGGGAACACTGCTGCCGTCTAGCGAGCAGCAGCAGGAGATAACCGACTATTGTTTGCCATTATATTCTGTAACTGTACTGAATGAAATAAACTCTTATTATATAAATTTTATAAAAATCTGCAATAAAAATAAGGCTTCACAAGTATTTTTATTTATTAAGGGTATAGATATGAAGAGAATGCAAAATTGAGGCAATTTAAATACATATGTCAGGTTTTAAACAATGTTCAGTAGAAAAATCAGTTTTATACCCTAGCTGCAGAACTGTAGCTCTTCGAAAAAAAAGAGGCCCATGGGCCACATTGCTAACATGAGCATTGCAGTTAAGAAAAATGAGATATTGGTTTATTATTAAAAAGTTTAAATCCAAAATTAGTCCTATGACCAATCATGTCTTTGCTATTCTTGAAAAAATGATTTTTAAGGATTTTTCTTTATATGTCTTTGTAAAACTTTGGATGGCCATTGAGGCCCCTCCCTATCCCCGGGGGTCATGATTTGAACATACTTGAATCTACAGAACCTAAGGATGCTTTCATTTGAGTATGATCAATTTTGGCTTTGCTATTCTTGGATTGAAGATTTTAAAAAAGTTTTCCTATATATTTCTATATAAAACTTTGGTCAGCCATTTTGGCCCCGCCCTACCCCAGGGGGTCATGATTTGAACAAAATGGAATCTACACTACTGAGGATGTTTCCATATAATTATACATGATGAATTATGACCCTGCTATTCTTGATAAAAAGATTTTTAAAGAATTTTCCTATATATTTTTATGTAAAACTTTGATCCGCCATTTTGGCCCTGCCCTACCCCGGGGGATCATGATTTGAATATACTTGAATCCACACTACCTGAGAATAAATATGATTAATTATAGCTTTGTCATTCTTGAGAAGAAGATTTTTAAAGAATTTTCCTATAAATTTCAAAGTAAAACTTGGGTCAACCATTGTGGTCCCGCCCTACCCCCAGGGGTCATGAATTTAAGAAACAAAAATCTACACTACCTGAGGATGTTTCCCCATAAGTTTCATCTTTCCTAGCACAGTGGTTCTTGAGAAGAAGACATTTAAAACATCCCACCAAATTTTTCATAAATTCCCAATTATCTCCCCTTGAATGAGGACATGGCCCTTCATTTGAAAAAAAACATGAATCCCATTCAACCAAGGATGCTTTGTGGCAAGTTTGGTTTAAATTGTCCCAGTGGTTCTTGAGAAGAAGACAACAAGGTGAAAAGTTAACGACGATGCTGACTGGGACGACGACAGACAACAGACAAATTTTGATCAGAAAAGCTCATTTGAGCCTTCAGCTCAGGTGAGCGAAAAAATAAAAAAAGAAATAAAATGAATTCTATTCTTTTTGACTCTGTAGCCATCTGATTCTTTTTAACTTAATGATTACATGTAATAAAACTTTCTTTGAGGTTTCCATGTGACCAATTCAAAATGTATATGGACACTGACCTGATTGAGACTGTGGGTGTAGGACTTGCCCATGGGCTTCTGGTCTGGCCTCCGTTTCTACATCCCGTATGGACACCTCATTATTTTCCTGGGTGGCTGAGATCAGACAAGACTGCTCTTGGGGGTGCATGATCAACCTCCTTACTCTGCACCTGTCCATAGAAATATATTTATCAATACAAAAATTACCAATATTAATGAAGGTCAGTTTTTTATTATGAAAGACACATTGATTCCTACCTATAGGATGGACTATGGAGTTGATGGGAAGCTGGAATCTCATGTCTCAGCAGACAAGTGTCCAACTACTGGTTCCCAAAGCCAACCAACACTAGGAGTGGTGTACAGCAAAGGACGTGATCAACCCTATAAAAGTCAACCAACACTGGGAGTGGTGGACAGCAAAGGAGGTGATCAACCCTATTAAAGTCAACCAACACTAGGAGTGGTGTACAGCAAAGGACGTGATCAACCCTATAAAAGTCAACCAACACTAGGAGTGGTGTACAGCAAAGGAGGTGATCAACCCTACAAAAGTCAACCAACACTAGGAGTGGTGTACAGCAAAGGACGTGATCAACCCTATAAAAGTCAACCAACACTGGGAGTGGTGTACAGCAAAGGACGTGATCAACCCTACAAAAGTCAACTAACACCGGGATTGGTGTACAGCAAAGGAGGTGATCAACCCTACAAAAGTCAACTAACACTGGGAGTGGTGTACAGCAAAGGACATGATCAACCCTACAAAAGTCAACCAACACTAGGAGTGGTGTACAGCAAAGGAGGTGATCAACCCTACAAAAGTCAACCAACACTAGGAGTGGTGTACAGCAAAGGACGTGATCAACCCTATAAAAGTCAACCAACACTAGGAGTGGTGTACAGCAAAGGACGTGATCAACCCTACAAAAGTCAACTAACACTGGGAGTGGTGTACAGCAAAGGAGGTGATCAACCCTACAAAAGTCAACTAACACTGGGAGTGGTGTACAGCAAAGGACGTGATCAACCCTACAAAAGTCAACCAACACAGGGAGTGGTGTACAGCAAAGGACGTGATCAACCCTATAAAAGTCAACCAACACTTGGAGTGGTGTACAGCAAAGGGGGTGATCAACCCTACAAAAGTCAACTAACACTGGGAGTGGTGTACAGCAAAGGACGTGATCAACCCTACAAAAGTCAACCAACACAGGGAGTGGTGTACAGCAAAGGAGCTATCAACCCTATAAAAGTCAACCAACACAGGGAGTGGTGTACAGCAAAGGAGGTGATCAACCCTATAAAAGTCAACCAACACTGGGAGTGGTGTACAGCAAAGGAGGTGATCAACCCTATAAAAGTCAACCAACACAGGGAGTGGTGTACAGCAAAGGGGGTGATCAACCCTACAAAAGTCAACCAATAAACACAATGCAGACAATCGGCTGTATGTTAAAATCTGGTATGATGGTTAAGTTGAATACCAACAAAAATGTAATCTGTTTCAAATATTAACATTTAATAAAGATATGATTTTATGTTCAAAATCTTTTCTAATTTTAAGGATGATTACACAGATAATTTTTCTCAAAGCAAAAGTGACTTCCTTTTTAATTGACTTCACTGTGTATGACTTGATTGCTTTGCCTGTTACCTGATTTGGGATCATTTCTGAGCTTCCAGACTTCCTTATTAGAGTGAAGATCAAGCCCCACTATGAACTCATTGACTGTGGCATATGATAAAACAGACTGGGCACCTGTAACAGGACAGAACCCTTCAAGAACTCATACACCAAGATATCCTACTGTACACTCAAAATTTAAAAAAAACTTTTAGACAACATTTACATTCACTTAATATTTTCTCCTTTATTTCTTAAGAAAACCCATTGCGTTATTCACTGCATGAGCTATATTAAGCATGTTGCCTGTAAAGATTTCTTGATCAGTGGCTGTTCCATCAATGAAACGTATAAAGACATTCGCATCATTAATACAATAATTAAACTTTTCAATCTTTCTTTAAATGATAATTTAAACAGATATAAATATAAACAGTAATATGTCTTTCTTTCTTTGTAATTACTGGAATTAACAGTCGCAGCTATTGCAGAAAAAATTTATATTTCCCGCTTATGCGGGTTATGTATTTTTTCTGCAAAAGCTGCTTCCGTTAATTCCAATAATAACAAACAAAGAAAGCATTTTATTGTTTGATTTAAACATTTTCCTTTGTTCTTCATAATAATCTTTTCCCACTTTACACAATATATAAAATTGCCTATTTCATAAAACATGTACATATGTAAATAATCATGCTATGTCAAGATACATATATTTGTACAGTGCTGTACCTGTATCAAAGTACAGTGGAGCCTCATTTATCCGGATGCTTTGGACCTGAATTACCAGTTAAAGAAAAACAAACAACATTAAAAAACTCTGTTCCAAAGAAAATTAGTCCAGATACAGAAGAATCCTGATATCTGAAGGTCCACTGTATGTTACAGAGATCTACTGTGTTTCCATAGTCTGACCTGTTCACATTAATAGCCTTGTTCCAAGTGGTTTTTCCTGTCTCTATCCTGTTAAAAAAAGCAAATCAATAAAAGAAACAATTCATTTATTTCTAACTTCAATATATAAAACACACTACAGACTTGTAAATGTTGATTGCCCCCCCATGTCAGTGAATGTGGCCAGAGAGAGAGAGAGAGAGAGAGAGAGAGAGAGAGAGAAGATCCAGGAGCTTCACAGAAAACTAAACCTTTCACTTTCTCTCCTTGTCAAACAAAGCAGTAATCAGCACTTATATGTATCTATATTCAAGTATAAATCAGATCATTTTAAAAAATCACATATATTTTTCTTTCATCTTAAATTTTTTTTTCTGAAAATTTTAAGAAAATTGGATATTCATAAAAAAAATCCATGACATAATACAGTGTATATCAAAGTAATTTGTTATTTTATCAGGCACAGAAGTATTCTGGAGGGTCTGTTTAGAGCAGTTAGAAACACTGTTTCCCTCCAGTTTTTCAGACTCCCATAATTTGACTGTACCATCATTAGGCCGTGGGCAAAGAATGCATGGTCTTGAGAAACTTGAATCCTGCTAGTAGATAACACATTCTTTAATTATGTACATGTACTAGTATATACCGTATAAGTAGAAATTTTAGCGAGGATTTAATTTTGGCATTATTAGCGAGGCTGTTGAGATCACTAAAATTGAATATCGCTAAAAATAAATCATGTAGTATTTGTACTAGTTTCTTTAATGGGCATTTTAAAATCGCTAAAATTACTTCTCGCTAAAAATAAAATACCAGTTTTTAAGGAGAAATCGCTAAATTTGCGTCTCGCTAAAATTTCCACTTACACGGTAATAACAAATTATTTGGCTAAGGCAGTTAAATTTCAATAAAGGCATTGCTGTATAGTATTATATAGAGAAGACAAATGTTAGTGCTTAGAAGAGTTATTCCCCTTGATGATGCACTTTTCTTTTCATACAGGTCATTAATCAGTACTTTCTGCCCCCCTCCCTACCTGTTGACTGCCGCCCTGTGTTTCTGGAGGTGGGCCACCAAGGTTTCCAGTTAGCCTCCTAGTGTTTCCAGTTACTGGTTGGGGGCCTCCTCTCCCAGGGTTTCCAGTAAGTCTTTAGACTCGGTCGTGTACAACTCTCGCTTCTTGTGGACAATGTTCCTCAGGACTATGTTACAGGGGTATTTTGCTGTAATTCAAAACATTGTATTTTTTTTAGGATAAAATGCTTCAAATAGCAGTAGTATTTTAGCACTAATACATACAATACAATACATCTACATGTACCGTATATACTAGCCTATAAGTCGGTTGTATTCAATTAGCTGATGTACTGTACATGTATTATATTTAGCGTGTATGATATTTAGTGGAAATTGATTTTTGAATGAGTTAGCGTGGATTTGATTTAGCGCATTTCTCAATGTTCTTATTTATGTATATATGTCAAGACATTTAGCTTTGTATTTGAATTAGTGGAAGTTCCTTTCCACCAAAAGCGCTAAAAAGAATACACAGCCAAATGTGATACGTTTACAGTATCAGATATGGACTGACCTCATATAAAATCATACTTTTAATAGCTTGCCTATTAGTCAGACAAAGAGTTTCAGACCAGAGATTAACTTCCCAAAATCTGACTTATAGGCGAGTATATACAGTATATCACATGTTTATCAGCACAGTAAATTAAAATTTTAAAGCATCTGAGTTACTTATACATGGCGGTTCTTACTGGTGGGGTTTTAGTCAGTGCCTTTCTCTGTCAGAGATCTAACTGACCCCTCAGATGACCCCTGACTCTGTGACTGAGCCCTCAGATGACCCCTGGCTCTGTGACATCATTACAAAGCTTCCCGATGATGAAGATGATGCCTGACTCAGGGTCTGTGAAGTGTTTAGCTTCCTCTCCAGACTCTCGTCAGTTTTCTGTATAGGGTCGACATCCGGGCTTTTGGAGACAAACTATTGGAGGAGGAATCTGATTCATTGGAGCCAAACATACCCTTTCACTCAGAGTTCTGAAATATCCATACAATATCATTAAATAATATTAAATTACCATTACGATACTTAAGAATCCTTACATTATTTTTTTGGTCAATTAAAATGTAGATATTTTTTGTTTTTAAATAACTTTATCTGTAACAAAAAATGTAGAGTAACACGTACAGCTACTCACTATGTTTACAGATTGACCCTTAGGATTTGTCTTTTTTTAAAAAAAAAAAACCAAGAACTCCCTCCCCCCCCCAAAAAAAATCACTTACATCAATAAATATCAACATTTTCATTTTTTGGAAGCAAAATTTCTCTGCGTATCGGGGTAAAATTTACTTTCTATTAGTTAAATTTTTTGCAAACGTTTCAAATTAAATTGTAACCTCTAAATTTTAATGAGACCAATTGAATTTTGCACTAATGATATTATCTACATGTAACAACAGGAAAACACTGTGTACGGCCAGTAGTATATTTACAGTACACGAACCTGGAAGTACTTAGATCCACTCCCCGTTGTTTTGGATCTTTCTATTTCAGTTATTCAGCAAGTCTCCTCGTTATGGCTTTACCTGGGCCCACAATACAGAATCTACCATGGAAATTCCCAGACTCCTGTTGAGTCTTCACAGACTTAAGTGAGACAATCAGGAACTCCAATATTGAAAGCTTCTCTGAATTTAGAATAGAGAAATAAACAGGAACAGTTTATGACCAAATTTTACTGTCAGAAATGAAGTTGAGAGCTTGCTTACCCTGCTCTGGACCTGTTTATTTTCATTATGTAATCTTTCAAGTGCTTGAAAACAAATGCAGCTCAAGATCAGAAACTGAGGGTGTCTCTCTCATTGGTCACTGAGATATAGAATGTGAGCCTTTTAAATATGTCATACATGTATGAAAGACAATAATTATGAATACAATGTACCTACAAGAAGCTTATCTTCATGTGATTCATCCATACCAAAGGAAGACAACTTTTTATAAAAACCTACAAAAGGATTTTCCTCCAGTAAAGCAACTAAGACAAATAAATCTTGATTAAGATATTAGAGAAAATTCATATGCTTCTTTTTTTTTAAACCTAATTGTAAATTTACTGAATACTGAATCATCTGGGTCATTGTCTCATCTAGCTCGGAGTAGATGATGCGATGCCCCTGCCGGCTGATGGACCTATAGCTATAGAATAATATACCTGGTACTGCTTTTCCCTCAGAATATCAAACATTCGGTCCGGTTGGCTGACCCTCAGGATGTAGTCAAAGACGTTCTGAAGAGCATTCAGCAGAAAAATCTGAAAAAAGCATAATGTGTATATATAGTTATTTCATACCAATGCAATTTTGCTGGTTTAAAAATGAAAATGAAACTTTAAAAAATTAATAAACCTTTTGAATTTCCCACCACTAAAAATCAAGAATATTTATTATCTGGCACATTGCCTTGTATATAATCACTTTCTGTTTCTGTTTGTAGTCAGGAATAAAATTATTAACAATCGAGTGTTCGACAAAAGCCTAAACACAAAATGTTAGAATTATACTCACTTGATTCAAATAATCGAATAAGGAATAAGTTCACAAAAGTGAGTACGGTATTAAGCCTAAATAAATATATGACATAAAATATATGTAATTATTTGGTCACATTTTTTTTATAGGTTACCTACAGGGTGTGCCAAAAAAGGGACCACTTCATGTAAGAACTCCTGAAGCATGGATTTCTGAATGAAACCTAATTCTGTAAGAGCCTGTAGAGCACCAGTAACGTCTTGTGTACAACAAATTCTTCTGGGGCACTAAGACCCTGAAACAGAAAATGAAGTTAATTAATACTGTGAAATCATTATTTCCATTGGGGATTTAATTATCATTGTTTCTGTACGATTTGACTGGCTATAATTATTATCGCCCGATTTCTGTACCTGGTCAATAAGTGGCTAAAATATAGAGCTATAAGTATAGAGCAGCTCTCAGCAGCAACCCGACGTAGGCGGCCACACCCACAATGTTGTCAAAGAAGGAGCCACGGAGATGCCAGTCAGTCTGAAAATCAAGAATATAATGTACGTGTACATACAGTGTAATTTGGCATATTCAAATTTTAGCGCAATCACTGAGTATGAGTTGTTGTCGTAATCATGAATTAGCGCTACACATGTCTGTGTCCTATTTAGTATTTATAACTGATTTCTTAGAGATACAGTAAAACTTGGTCACAACAAAGTCTAGGGGACCTCTGAAATTAATTCGCTATATCCCTTATTCATTATATCCATATAAGGAATTAGATAAATTAATATAGCTGGGGGATCCATGATAACTTTGCTATATCCGTGGATTCGCAATATCCGTGTTCGTACTACACGAGTTTTACTGTATTCATAAATTAGCACATTGTCTGTTCCAGAGTCTCTAAAATATGAAGCCTGCTATTCTAAATACCGTCTACAGGGAAATTTTTGCCCCTTCCACCTACCCATCATTCGGCGAAATCAAAGATTTCAGTATAATTTCTTAAACAAAGCTATAACTGGATGAATACAAATTGGGGAAAAATTGTTTGCAACTGTGAAAGAGTGAAGATAATACTTTTGTGAAAATAACCCTGTATACAGTACACATACACTACATCACTGATCAGAGAAAGTCTTCTTAATTAAGGAATGAATTTAATAGCTACCCATTTTATACGGTATAAACTGGTTTGGGGCAGTTTATGCTTTATAAACCGTGAAGCGGTTTATAAAAAAGCGTAAACTGTTCCAACCCAGTTTATACCGTATAAAATAGGTAGCTATTAAATTCATTGCTTATAATTTAATTTTCATTCAATACATTTGATGTAAGAAAAAAGATCATTGTTCTGACAAAATGACTTCTATTTGTACAAAATTTTAATGTAACGTTAGGCGGATCGATACGTTTTTGACGCAAGTCATTGTGACGTAGGCAACCCATTTTATACGGTATAAAGTAAATTTTTTATCCAATCAAATACATGTACCACGATACAACCAGAATTAAATTATTTTCATATACAGGACTTTATAATTTTAATTATCATTTAACAAAACCTGAGTTATCTTACCTTGTCATTTAGGAAAGTAATCATGTGAGACAGCAGCACCTCATTGGCTGAAAATTAAATACAGAAATTAACATTTCTAAAAATTCAAATCAACCATCCTAAACCACATTAAACTTCAAACAACTACTACAACTCAACTATGTTTTAACTTTACATCCGTATATCAGATTGTAGAATTAAATCCTGTTGAGAAAAGTATTTTTTAATGCCTGGTTTTCATAAAGTGAGTACATTTCTGCCTGCCAAAGAAGACACACACTTTGTGATTCCGTTCTCCAGTAGAGTCTGTTTAACACTGTTGTCTGGGTCACTCAGCAGGCCAAAACCTTCTGTTGTCTGTGTCACTCAGCAGGGTCATGACCTTCTGTTGTCTGGGTCACTCAGCAGGGTCACGACCTTCTGTTGTCTGGGTCACTCAGCAGGGTCACGACCTTCTGTTGTCTGGGTCACTCAGCAGGGTCATGACCTTCTGTTGTCTGTGTCACTCAGCAGGGTCACGACCTTCTGTTGTATGGGTCACTCAGCAGCGTCATGACCTTCTGTTGTCTAGGTCACTCAGCAGGGTCACGACCTTCTGTTGTAAGGTCACTTGTAGAGACAGCAGCTCTATGTCATAATTTGCCCTGTTTAAACAACAAGAGGCCCATGGGCCACATCGCTCACCTGAGCAATGTGGCTAGGGAAAAAGCATAAAGAACTTTATTCGGTAATAACCAATATTTGCCCCCCAAATCAAACTTTGATGGAGGTATATTTAATTAAGTTCTTAAACAGGGGAGTATATGCTGACTTCAAAAGCACTGAATATTTTCATAAGTAATGACATCATATGTACGTAATGACGTCACAAACATGACGTAAATTTCAGTTTTTAATGAATTCTACAGAAAAATGTGCATATTTCGTCGATATTTTGAGTAAAAGTCACCGAGCGCATGTGTGTTCAGGATCAATATTTTGATATAATGTGTAGAATGATTATATCAATGAAATCTGTAAATATTAATCCTGAACAAACGTGTGCTCTATAAATTTAAAAGCTAAAACTGTTGAAATTTTGTCCATTTTGTCCTCTTTCTGAAAAAATTTCTAAAATTGGACTAGTTTGTGACGTCATAAAAACAAAAATTGTGAATAAACTGCTTTGAAACTATAATATGTTCTGTTAATTTATATTTCTCATACAATTTATTGAATTCAGCACATTTCATGAAGTTTTCAAAATGTAACTTTTGTGGGGGCAAGTATATGCAATATACCGCATATAGTTCTTTGTTTATTATTGAAAAGTTGAAACCCAATATTGGTCCCAAACAATCCTTAAAAGGGAAGGCTAGGGTATGATTTGAACAAACTTGAATCTACACTAACCACAGGCCTTTAGATCGCTTAGGAAAAAAATTGAGGTGTTGAAAAAAAAATAAAGGTATGGAACTCCTTTCATGGGGTACCTACTTTCGCCAATAAAATTCTTTTAAATCAAACTCTTTACAATTTTACTTTCTATCCATATCTATTCAAATATAAACAATCTTCATTACTACCAAAGTTCATTCCGTAATTCTTTATACTTCTCGAGATATTCTGAAATCAATTCCCAAATTGACAATAATTTTTTTACTCGACATCAGCTTGGGCCTTCACTAATTGTAAAGCGGGAACGACGGGACAAATTTTCCCCGGAATTTCTTCTTAACTCAATGAATATTTGCTCATTTGCATTCAAGCTTTACAAGGTTTTTCTTTAATTTGATCATATGGTGTAACTAAGTCATAAACAACATTTTAGCGGTCTAATTGTTTTGAAAATCGAAAGGTATATAATGCATTCCGGGAAAAATTCGTTCTACCATGGCTTCTTTTACATTCATAATCAACATGGCGGTAGTTGTTGATGTAGACGATTTCAAATTAATTTTTCGCGAAAGGAATATTATTACGGACTTATCGTTACAATCTGGAGTAAGAAATCAACTTTAATTTGTTGAAAGATTTTGCAAATACTATGCAACTCTTCGCCGCACTTCAAACACCGTCTGTTTACATGTGAATGACCAGGGGCCCAAGCTAATGTCGAGTAAAAGAAAGTAGGTCATTTTTGAAATTGATTTCAGAATATCTCAAGAAATATATGGAATTTCGGAATGAGCTTTAGTAGAATTGAAGAATGTGTATCTATGAATAGATTTAAATAGAAAGTAGAATTTTAGAGCATCAGAATAAAAAATATTTTATTAGCGAAAATAGGTACCCAGTGTAAGAGTTCAGTACCTTTATTTTTTTTTACACACACAATTTTTTTTAAGCGATCCAAAGGCCTGTGACACTAACTAAGGATGCTAGCATTTTTCCTTGACTACCTGTGGTTTTATTGCCCTTTACATTTGAACTTATATTGTGGCCCTGCCCTACCCCCAGAGGTCATGATTCAAACAATATTGAATCTACACTATACCTGAGAATGCTTCCATATGAATAGGACTGATCATGGTTTTGATATTTTTGAAAAAAGATTTTTAAAGATTTTTTTCTACATGTTTCTATGTAAAACTTGGATTCCATGTCGTGGCCCCACCCTACCCCCTGGGGTCATTATTTGAACAAACTTGAATGTCCACTACCTGAGGAATGCTTCCATAAAAATATGATCATTCATGCATTTGCTATTCCAGAGAAGATTTTTAAAGAATTTTCCTTTATATTTCATTGTGACCCTGCCCTACCCCCGGGGGTCATGATTTGAAAAGAAATTGTATCTACAATACCTGAAGATGCTTCCCTTTGAGTTTCATCTCTCCTTGCACAGTGGTTCTTGAGAAGAAGATTTTTAAAGATTTTTCTTATATATATTTCTATGTAAAACTTTGATTGGCCATTGGGGGGGGGGGGGGGGGGCATCTGCTGGAAGTTGCTATACACTATCATTTGCCCTCATTCTGCCACTTCTCAGTTAGAACAACTACAGGACTACTCAGCTGAAAATTTTTCTTATTTCAATCTTATAAACTTTGAATTAGCTTACAATCTATTTATCATGTTAATTAAATTCAAGTTTACTTTTAGAGGATACATGTAAAGTCAGTATAAAATACAAGTATAGCTAATCTAAAGTTTGTATGTGTTTGGTGAAATCACTTGATTCTTGCTCTCAATATATAACTAATAACTTGTCTGCATGACACAGTGGGTAGAGAGTCTGCTCTTGAGTCACAGCGTAACGAAGGAGTTGATCCTTAATTTATATTGCAGATTCAATTCCCAATGTGGGCCATGAGTCACATGTAGACCAGTCCCTATGATAAGACAATTAAATGTAAACTGAGAACCCCTGTAGCAGTAGACCGCTGGTACAAAAGAGATCCCTTGCTGCTTGATTAAACCTTGAGTGTTGAGCATAAAGTCGAAATTTGCAGTCCCATTAGCAATTAGATAAACTTCAATTTTTTAAACCAAACAAGCTTCTAGGGACTTCCCACCATCCATGGGCCATAGTGCACTGACCTATATGTACCTGCTGGGTCCATACTCTGGACACTGCCATGTATGTACCTGCTGGGCCCATACTTTGGGCACTGCTCTGTATGGACCTGCTGGGTCCATACTCTGGACACTGCCCTGTTTGTACCTGCTGGGCCCATACTTTGGGCACTGCTCTGTATGGACCTGCTGGGTCCATACTCTGGACACTGCCCTGTTTGTACCTGCTGGGCCCATACTTTGAGCACTGCTCTGTATGGACCTGCTGGACTTATTTTATTTCAGCATTTGTATATAAAATTCAAATCATAATAAAACCTTGCTTATCGAAGGTATGTTTTGTAATATTTGCTTCCCGAACGTTACATAAGTATGGTAGTAATATTTGAGGAAAAACATGCTTATAGCAAATTAAATTCACAGGTCCCTGGCAGGACTTCGCTATAACCAAGTTTACTGTATAGCTATTAAATTAAATTCAGTTATAAAAGGAGAGGAGAAAATGTATGGCTGGACAAGGAATTGAGCCCAGGATCTCAGTATCACTAGTCAGGTGCTCTACCAGTATTCAGGTTGATACCCATTACACAGTACTTATTAGCTGCAGATCTGTAGCTATCCGAAAAAATATATTGATAGACCGGATAGCTACAGTGCCACCCATCGAAAAAGCTGTATATTTATTGCGCACAAAAAAGTGCGCTCGCTTTTCGATTTATTTCTCCATGTTTCTAAATCTATAATCTCAAGATATTACTAACCGCGTGTTCCTAACATATTCTTTGACTCTTTTCACAACAAAACATTCGTCATAATTGTTGTTAAGAGTCCTCCTGACCCTGATATTGTAAACATCGAACATTTCGATTGTATAACTGCCATTTTGGTTTCCATGATAATTCGGACCAATTTACTTCGTTCAGATGTCAACTATGAATGTACTTGATAGAGGAAAGAGAAACTTTTTTTAAATCTTCCTTCTTTTGCAAATGAGGTAAGAATTTTGAAGAAATAATTAAGAACCGAGCGCACTTTTTGTGCGCAATAAATATACAGTTTTTTTCAATGGGTGGCACTGTAGCTATCCGGTCTATCAATATATATTTTTTTCGGATAGCTACAGATCTGCAGCTAAGTACTTATATGCGTATAAATCTATATCCCATTTAAATTGTACTTGTAGTGTATTATTTCTGTACAGAATTAGTTGATGATTGTCAAAGATTTGCACAAATAGAACAATAAAAAGGCGTTCTGACAGTTTAAATTTATAAATAAAATTAAAAAGGGTAACTGGGTAACTGGTAGATAGAATGTCCTATCGTTAAAATGATATTGTCCTACGGACCCGGTTTAACGATAGAATTCGTTCCGTGTATTCGTAATGTAGCAAAAAGAATAACCCGCATAGTGCATTTACTGGGAACAATCTAGAGAGTTCAGAATGTAAACATGACAGCTTTGAATATTGAGAGAAAAACGTTGAGAAAATTTATTAGATTTTCGTATTTCTATGGATTATTTTTTGGGATAAAAGGCATAAGCAATCTCAAAAAGGTTTGTTTTGATTAATTTATGTTATTTTCCGTGCAAATCTGTTTGTATCCTTCAAAATCGTTTCGTTGCGATTCTGCAATTTTTTGCTACATTGCGAGTATATGGGTGGTATTCTAACTGTGGTGAGGGCTTGTACCTAGACACAGTTAGATTATTCTAACTAGGTAACTGGTTCTTCATGTTCTTGCATCTTTTTCAGTCAATCTTTACACATAATTTTTTCAAACACTTTGCTTTTAGGATAACAGACAACAGAACATTATGGATATAGCTTACCTACTTTTTCGTGTCACTATTAGAAGTGTTTGTCTAATATTATGGGCCCAGTGTACAACTGCCGACTCGGCGACTGGCTACTTTGAGGTTTTTTGATTTGACGCCAATATGAAACTAATATTTTTTCAATCTTGAACCCGATGCAAATTGACATAAAAAGTTAATACAGCACATAAACAGGTTTTTTAAATTCAAATGAGACAATTTGAAAAGAAGATGATCTTGTGAAACACTGATTCAGTTGATTAAAGCTCTATATAAGATATAAGATATATATAAGATTAAAGTTTTCAAATATATTTCAAACTCTAAGATCAAGAACTACAATTAAAGCATGATAAAATTATTGCCTCCTTACCCCCCCCCCCACCCCCACCCCTTGACCAGTAAAAAGTTATATCGATCAGGGTTTTCAGTTTTTCATAACTTATCAGATCATACTCCAAGTTCTTAACGTAATTTAAAAGTTATTGGTACCAAAGGAAAGTTCTCAAAAGGAATACATATGATTCATGTGCAAGCTCAACACCTCACGTTGCTTATTTTTTTCTTTTAATAAAAAATATACCCCCTACCTAATAATAAAAATAAATAACGTTAATTGCCTGTGTGTGAAAGTATCAATTAAATGTTCTATAAAGCAATTTATGTTATGTAATAGCATTAATTTATAGATAAGATGTAGCTGCAGATCTGTAGCGTTATGGTTTTAAATATTTGTCTTTGACCATAACGCTACAGATCCTGTAATGCAAAAAGGTGCATGCAATTTATGGCTCAATATTTTTTGCGCGCTTTTGGGGGAATTTCTCCACTTTCACTCCCTAATTCTAGACACATTCTGTAGCCAATATGTATATTTTATACACCTCCCATCCCTTTATACTCGTCTTTACAAGTGATGAACTCGCTTGATTAAAATTATTTTTTATACTGCTGAAAATTGACTTCAAGCGAGTTTTTTGCCTGAAGAGACAACTATAAATGGTTGAAAGGTGGTTAAAAAAGACAAATATATAAAACCATGACGCTACAGATCTGCAGCTAGATAAGATGTTGACCATTCGTGCAATTAAAAGAAAATGTCTGCTTTCAGAGTTTATTTTATCGCAATTTTCGCATATCCTTAATTGTACAGGGGCGTAGCAACGGAGGGGGGGGGGGGGGCTGCCCCCCCCCTCCCCCCACTTTTTTCCCACTCTTACTGTTTCATGTACTATAGGAAATGTTAATTGAAAACCTAGTTGTTGCCCCCCCCCCTAAATTTTAGACTTTTTAAGTGATGTACCGAAAATGAAGTATTAGAATTGGTACTGAAGTAGTTGACACTGAGAAAAATTTCACCTACCCCCCCCCCCTCCCCTCCCCCCGAAATAGGATTTCTGACTTTTGGGCAAACTGTTTTTTTTACTTGTCAACTTTTTCAGGTAAGTAAAAAAAAAAATTCTCAGGCTGCCCCCCCCTTTTCAAAAACGATGCTACGCCACTGTTGCATGAAGTCACCCGTCCTTAAAACTTAGAAAAACTTATCTGAAAATGCCAGGTATAAGTGTATAGTTCATATTATAATAAACGTCTACAAAATTAAGGGAGAAAATATTTCAAAGACTTTTCGTATAGACAAAAATATGATGGATATATTCAAAGCCATCTTCGCTAGATCCCTAGGGTTGTAGAGTAGATTTCGGATCGGAAACCATGGCTGGCGAAGATGATAGAAAGCTGGAGATAAAAGATAGACGGGGTGACTCTAAAGATCATTTTCATGGGTTTAATGACCATATACGGTAACTATTGTTAATAACACCCCTTAACTTTAATCTATTTTAATTTAAACGTACTTCTCTCAAAGGTTGATATATTTAGATAGCTGAGGTATTTAAATCAGGTGACCTGGTAACAGGTTAACATTTAGAATGAAGACAAGGAAGTAAATTGTGATGTACAGGATTATCAGGGAGGCCATGTTGGATTTAGAGGTGAGGCTATATTATATTTAGAAAATTTAACATGTTTAACTTGCTGAAAAACATTTCCAGATTTCATTATTGATCTCAAGTCTAGTACACGTATAATACATTAGATAAATTGCATGAGCGGGCCACTTTAGATACATTTATTTACTACATGACTGTTTTGACTGTTGTTTAACATTTTTTCATTTTTTGTTATCAAACAAGAAAAGTTTACATGCCATATTAATGCTGCAAATAGATCCTTCCTGTTATTTCTAAACCGACACTGTCCTACAATTTCTCTAACAAAACATAACTCTTATATTGTATTTATTTAAAATTGTGTCATATTCCTGAAGTCAGTGACCCATGCCTCTTTTTACTTTATACAGAGTCATCTGATTTTCTTTTAAACAAAACCCCAGTGATGGACCCCCTGGACAGAGCTCAAGTACTCCTCCTCTGTGACCTGTGTCAAACAGCTGCATTACAGAGTCGTTGTGAACTTTGTCAGATTAACCTGTGTAAGGCCTGTGTAGGGGAGCATCTCTCTGATTCATCTCAAAGACACAAAGTTGTGCCATACAAACACAGAAAATCTACCCCTAATGTTAACTACCCAAAGTGTCCAAACCACACCCAGAAACATTGTGAACTTTACTGTGAGAAATGTGACATTCCTGTCTGTTCTACCTGCCTCTCCTCTGATGAACATCATGGGCATAAGTTAACAAATATCTTACAGAATCCCAGCTTTATAAAAGAAATTTTAAACAACGATTTGAAAGAACTAGAAAAAAGAATATGTCCTACATATGAAGAAATTGTATTAGATTTAAACTCTGAAAAACTTAATTTGGAAAAGCATTATGAGAAACTGACAACAGCTGTCACCAAACAAGGAGAAGACTGGCACAGAGAAATTAACATCATTGTCAACAAACAGAAATCTGAAATTGATGAGATGAAATCTAAACACCTGGCAGCTCTAAATAAACAGGAACATGAAATCAAACAGACCACATCTGATGTTAAACAATGCATACTTGATCTAAAGAAATTACTGGACTCCAATGATGTCTCCCTAACCTCTGCATACAAATCCAGGAATGCTGCATTCAGAAGTTTACCTCCTAAAATCAACGTTACATTACCAAGTTTTTCTCCTCATCCGATCAACACAGAGCAGTTCTATCAAATGTTTGGTTCTCTGTCATCATTATCCATTACAACTAAAGAAGATGGCTACACAATGAAGACAACAGAAGCTGTATCCTGTCTTCCAGTCAAACCACTGCTTGATGAACCAGAGCTCATCACCACCATAAACACTGGGTATAGAGAACTATACAGTGTTACCTGTCTCAGTGATGAAGAAATCTGGACACGTGGAGAAGACAAAATCATGAAACTCTACAACCTCCAGGGTAAACTACTGAAGTCAATCCAAACCAAGTCTGGGTACACACCACGTGACATAGCAGTGACAAGGAGTGGAGATCTAGTTTATACTGACACTCATACAGGAACTGTAAACATAGTGAAGAAAAAAAAGATACAGGAAGTGATCAGACTACGGGGGTGGATACCTTACAATGTCTGTAGTACCTCCTCAGGTGACCTCCTGGTTACCATGGTCAGTAATGATGGAAAACAATCAAAAGTTGTCCGTTACTCTGACTCCACAGAGAAACAAACCATTCAGTTTGATAGTGAAGGTAAACCTCTGTATTCATCTGGTTACTCTACTAAATACATTAGTGAGAACAGGAACCTGGATATCTGTGTAGCTGACTTTGAAGCCCATGCAGTAGTGGTGGTTAATCAGGCAGGAAAACTCCATCTTAGATACACTGGTCATCCCTCTACTAACAAGGGATCATTGAATCCAGTTGGCATCACAACAGACAGCCAGAGTCAGATCCTGACAGCAGACTTTAGTAACAACTGTATCCACATCCTAGATCAGGACGGACAGTTCCTCCGTTACATTGATAACTGTGATCTACAGCGTCCATGGAATTTATGTGTAGACACCAGAGACAAACTCTTTGTGACTGAGAATAACAGTGGTAAAGTGAAGAAAATCAAATACATGTAATCAATGTGTTTTAAAATAAATAACGACAAGTTTGTGATAGAATTTTTTCCAGTAACAAAAATCACAAGATGTAGTTTAATTCACTTTCTTGTGTTGATGTGTGCGTGTGTGAAAATATTTTCAATATTATCAATAAGGTATATATATATATAAAATATATATATAAATAAAAAATTCAATTATTAATAACAATCTTTTCAGAATTCTACCCAAGATTGAAATGACTTCTCAAAAATATAACATTACATTGGAAGAAAACTTCAATATTTCAAAATGACCAAATGAATACCATGTATATTTGCAAGGATGAAGAAATTAAGAAGTATGATGTACATTTTTTCAAGTTGATCCTGTTTCATGCACTGCACACTGAAGGGTTGTGATTATACTGTACTTTTGATGTAGTTAGAATAAAATGCCCTTAGATCTAAAATAAATGCACATACTTTTTAATCTATTTATTTTTGATTTATTTAAGAATCTTAATTGACCAAGATAAATTTTAACCACTTTATTTGCATGTTTTTTCATGAATCATTGGGACTCATAGGGCCCAAGATAACAAGGTTTGACTGTGTATGTAATCCAAAATAAAGATGAGAAATCTGATTCAGAAAACTTTTTATTGTAGATGTTTTCATTTTAATTCACATACATCTTTAATACATGGTCAAAAATGATTTATACAAATATTAACACGTCAAGTTTCATGGGATGTCAGCTCAATAAGTCCACTGTCAGTAGAACTAAATATCAAAAAGTCATATCAAATTTTATAGACAACAATCATTTCACTATAGTGAGCCACCTGTGTCTGTTTTATAACTTATCAGCTCCCCGTGTTGAGCCTAAATAGTCTTCTTACTTTCCTTATGAGGGCCTCCACAAAGCTCATGTAGTGGGTCCTGGACTTACAGTATTCCTAAATAAACAAACAAACAAACAAACAAACAAACAATGGTTTAAACAAATCCAAAGACATTTTTCATAGTTAGGTTATAAATTAAGCATGGCTTAATTAAAGTACACTGTATTTCTCATTTTCAAGTATTCAGTGTTATATAATGCCATCTGGATCAAGTTGTACCCTAATATGGAATAAAAGATGCTATTTCCAATGTCCCACAAGAAAAGCTAATTTCCATTTATCATTTAATCTCACAAAACATTGACACAATTTTAAGGCAGGCTGGCGCGAGAAAAGGGATGGACAAAACACTTTTTAATTATGGCTGTGGGAGAGAGTTAAATGTGGACCATGGAAGGAAAGATGAATCAGTTTTAAGGTAGAGATTGGGAAGGATGTATTTGAACTAATTCTTAAGATGGGCCGGGGGAAAGGTTTGGCTGTAACACTTGGATGTGGGTGAAAGGTGAACTACGGTGGTGGTTGTGCTAGAAAGGGGGGGTTGAACCATTTTTTTAAAATGTTGACTGTGGGAGAGGGTATGGACTAATATTTTTCTTTCATTTTTGTACATTTTTTTTCTCATGGCTTCTCCCTATATTTGGAATCATTATCTGTCCTTTCACTACCTGGTCAATCTTTGTATCTTTTTGAGGAGTGAGTTGTGTATGGCGGAGTTGCTGTTTCAGTGTCTCAATATCTTCACTGGTCACTCCCCTCATAAGCTGTCTGTCTATGTCTGATAAAGAGTTGGCATCAGATTCTCCCAGTGATGAGTAAGAAATTCCTGTCAGATCTGTGAAAAATTAAAGATTAACTAATCAGAAATCACTATCTGGAATGATGAGTGGGAAATCCCAATCAAATCTGTAAACATTAATTAACTAATCAGCAATCACAACCTAGAAGTACATTACACACCGAGATAAAAAATATTGTATGCAACATTATTTTCATTCAGTTTCATATTTGCTAGCTGCAGAACAGTAGCTCTCTGCTTGAGAAAATTCGGACAGATAAAGCAGAGAGCTACAGACCCAAGCGTTGTAAAAACCTTCGATTTACGCCGACGATTTGTTGTCGCTACTTTGGGCATTTATTTCGTGTAGTTTAAGCTTTCTATGGCTTTTAGAAAAGCAACCTATAAATAATTCATATATTTAACTCGTATACTTGATACTTTGTCTACCTTTTAACAGTCCGAAACAGTCCTGTATACAGTTTTGTAATGTCGGTTTAAAAGAGTTCCAATTCGACGTCCGTATAACCACAAACAGCCATTTGTTAGCGTTGAGAGGTAAGTAAATGATCAGAAGTTGAAGTTGAATGTACGATTAATTATTAAAAACCATTTAAAATTATTTTTAAAACTGGGAAAAGTATAAAATACACGAAAAAATGCGACAAAATATCGTCGGCGTAAATCGAAGGTTTTTACAACGCTTGGATCTGTAGCTCTCTGCTTTATCGATCCGAATTTTCTCAAGCAGAGAGCTACAGTTCTGTAGCTATATATTTGCCCACTTAAACTTTCAAAACAATTTTTTAATTCACTTAGATTCCGTCATGTCATTTTTTTTAAGTTCGCCCTATTTTTTATTCTCAGAGGGTATGAAATAAAATTGGAGGTTAAAATATTCATGCATACAATACAATTAAATAAAAATTAGTTTGTACCACATAAAAAGACCTGAGATACAAAGATCCTGACTAACCTTGAAGCCTCCTGAGTTGAGTGTGTCTGCGAGTCTGACTCTGATACGTAGATGTCTGCTGATTGACAGGAACACAGTGAATGAGATAATACTCCAGGTGGCACCACAACATAAACAGACAGTTCTATAGGGAAAAGGGTACCAATTAATTTCCCATAGAACTCTATACAGATCTAATTTGCCCTCCCAACACTTTACTATTTCACTTTCCAACAAACACTTAGTATCATTTGAAAATTTATTCTAAACACTTATTAAAAACAGTGAAAAAAATATACCGTGCCGCGGCATTTATAGGTCAAATTTGCAGTCCTTTTCAACTTCCAGGGTTCCGCAGTAAATGGCACTCTACTTCAAAAATCAACCCCACTCCTTTATTTATCCCCTGGTATTTCTATACTTTCTAGAATATTTCCTCATTCCATCATTTAATTCAAACATTAATATTTTTACTTTAAAATGAAAATACCCACCTACCTGAATTCAGCCAATCAGTGAAAGCCTACCCATTTATTACTCTGCTTCATCTTGTTCAACCAGGAAATGATGTCAAAATCTGGGTCTTTGGTGCTCTTTTTCCTATACTCACATATTTACCTGCCTAGGAATTAGTCAATTTTGTATATTTTAAAGACTTGACACTTACCTGTGTACATGTATGAAATTTGAGTTCTGTGACTTCAGTGTCTTGGATACTGTGACCATTTCAAGTGATGACACTTTACTGGTACTCCCTAAGTTCAACATGGAGATTGACTGTCAGAGCCGTGTTCATATTTGGATGTTTTGGTGACTGTAATGAATAAAATATTTGTTTATTGACATGTTTTTGTTTTGAAATGTAAATAAAATGATATTAACTATAAACTGTGTCATTTTTTTCATAAGGGTGGATTCTACCCAGAATTTTAGAAAACTTCCAAAATTTAATGAAAACTTAGAAAATGAGGCAAAATATTGATATTTCAAAAAGATTTATTAGCAATCTTTTTAGTGATTGTGAGAAGTAAATCAATCAGGACCCTAGTTAAGCTAATGATTCTTATCTGGTCCTCCCTGCTGATTAAGTATGTGCAAAAAGTTTCACCACCCCCTATCTAATGTTACTTGGAGAAATAGCAGGTGCCCCCCATCTTCTTTGTTTATAATTAACTGAGACAAGAGAAAATCCCTTATTTTGATAACACATTAGAGTTCAGTCTCTGTAGCCTTAAACAGCTCTGTATATTTGCCAAAATACTGAAATCCAAAACTAGAAAAAGGGAATTGAAAGCCATGCCAAAATTTCAAAAAGGAAATAAGTACAGTTTCAAACCCCAAAATGTGCCTCACAATAAGGGGGTGGAAAGTAAAGGAATGGAAAATGTACCTGCACCGTACAGCAGACTATCTGTGGAAATGCATCAGATGGTGTCGGCGACTCCGCCATCTGCAGAAGGTCAGGAAATGCTTGTCCGGCCTCGGTTCCACCATCTCCTAAGGCCAAGGAAGGCAGAAAATGAAAGTCTTCAAGAGGGCCTAAATGTGAATGAATCAGAACAGTAAGTCAAATTTTGAATAAATCAATTACAAATAATCCTTATTTTTCAAAATATTCTTAAATATTAATCATTACTTATTTCTTACAAGGCTAAATATAAAAAAAATGACCTTATAAGGGTGGGGTACATATTTAACACTATTACATGTAAATACATGTAAATACATGCAGGATCAATTTACATACATGCATTTAAAAGTCCTATCAGTATTTCAAAAAAAAATTACAAGCTTTAAGTCCATCAGAAAATAAACTAGAAAACTGACCAGTCAGCAAGGGCCCCGCCATGGGGTAGAATTAAAAGGGTGCAGCTTACAGAATGATTAATAAATGTACAAAGAAAAAGCAACAGCAACTGTATTCTTAAAATTTCAACATAATTCCTGAATATTCAAAAACCTGAAAATAATATTCTTGTATTTACATTAGGCAGTAAAGAACAACTTAACATTGAATTTATATTTAAACAATTATGAATCTTGTGTTATATAAAATGCCAGCCTTCAATGAATGCAAATATCATGAAGGCTTGACCTTAACTTCAAACAAACAGCAGTTGCAGACAAAGGTTTTCATTAATCTTAAAGTGACAGATAAAGAGAAGCCTACTAAATTTTCTGCAGCAGGCTACATAATTAATCCCAAGGGATTAATTGTACCTCTCTCATCATTTTCTTCTAAAGTTACAATAAGAACTTTTTCAGCATTAATGATAGAATGGGGTTTTTATACAACTACATTAAAAATTAAAAACATTCTTGAATTAATATATTTTAAAAAAAAAAGGAAAAAAGTGAAAAAAAGTACCCTGGTAAATCAAAAAATCTTCTTTAATCTATTTCTTTTTTTTTGGATTCAATGAAATCATAACTATCAAACAAAAATAAATAATAAAAATTTATATTTAAATCCACATTTCAGAGTGTTCATAGCATTCCAAATTGATTTAACTTCAAAACAAACTTCATTTGCAGACAGAGGTGGTAATTAATCTCAATGTGACAGATAAAGATAATGCTCTGGATTTTCTTCAGGAGGAAAGCTAATTAATCCCATGGGACTCCTAGTAGCATTCAGTTTACTGAATGGGAACATCTTCAGCAGTTATCTCTCTTTGCAAATGCATTCTTATATAAAGTTAAGGAATCTACCCCACCACCCCAGCTCCAAACCAAGGGACAGAGAGAACCAAACTTAGCATCAAAATATGTATTTTTGCCTACTGAACTACCGTACCAAATTTGATCTTAATTGGGCAACCATAAAAAAAGTTGCCCGTTCATTCTTATGCATAGTTAAGGAATCTACCCCACCACCCCAGCTCCAAACTAGAAGACATAGAGAATCAAACTTAGCATCAAAATATGTATTTCTGCCTATTAAACTACCAAACCAAATTTAAACTTGATTGGGCAACCATAAAAAAAGTTATTAGAAAAAAACAGAAAATTTGTGGACGGAAGAGTGACAGACGGACAGACAGACAGACAGACGGACGGACAGACAGAGTGATTACTATAGGGCACCCGCAAATCCTTGCGGGGCCCTAATTAAACCATGCTAAAAATCTCTATATCTTGTTAGATGGGTTAAGGGAAGTAACTCTAATATCTACTCGCATGCTCTGTACACTCTCAACAGTTACATACAAATGATACATTACATATTTACCTAGGCTGGCTAACCAAAATTCCCATAGACTCCTACATCTGAGAAAAACAGCCGAGATGTGGAATGAGGTCATGCGAGTCCACCGGCATGAGAAACCAGGCTGTGATGGACCACTCACATGGGACCTGGCTACCGAAGACAGGCGGGGCCTGGGATGCAGAATGGGCCTCTGCTGCACCAAGTGCGGCTACACATCCAAGCAGTATAAATTGTACGAGGAAGTAGAGTCCAAAGCCCGGGGTAGAAAAGCTGCCACTGTCAATTATGGGCTTCAGGTGGGCCTTAGTCAAACCCCTGTAGGCAATGATGGGGTGAGGAAAATTCTTCTTTCTACTAACACATCCCCTCCTTCTCGTATGTCCCTACAAAAAACATCGAATAAAATTATGCCCATAATAGAGACCCTAAATGCAGCTGACATGAGTAACCAGTGTCGCCAGCTGGTGGATGTCAACACTCGAAGGGGAAGTGACACCCCACATGCCATCCCCGTACAGTGCAATGGCATGTACAATAACCCCCTGTACTCGGGGGTGGGTGAGACACCCTTCCAGCCGGCAACACAGACTGTGTACTCATTCGCTGAAAATGTTAAATCAAAACATCAAATAATTAAAATGGTTACAAAAAATAAAATCTGTTCAAAACATGGCCACTTACTGAAGGAGGGTACTGCTAACCACCAATGCAGTCCTGGAGTGTGTGGGGCAAACCTACCAATGCACCGTACCATAGGGGTTGAGTTTACATGGGCTCAGGAGGGGATGGCGGAACTCCTCTGCAAAGATGGCCTTGAAGTAAGGGAGGTAATCATTGACCCGGACAGCTCGGCTGGTCGAGCTGCAGATTGCCTCTACAAGGACGGTCTGCTTCAAAATATCCCTGTTCACTATATTGACACTCGACACTTGTCCGAGTCGATCAGAAAGGCAATTAAAAAAGATCAAAAACTCTTAGAGGTCATGCCAAGAAGAACAAAGGCAGAAAAACCAAACTTTTGCATAACATTGCCCTCGATGCTGTTGACAGATGCACGGCAGAGATAAACCAAGCCCAAGCAGCATATGCCGGAGATGCAGATAAAATGAAAAACAAAATCTCTTATGCCAAACATGCAATAGTGAAGTGTTACATGGGGGATCATGCATTATGCAGGAAACACTCTTTAGTGTGCAAAGGCAGAGTTAGTAACAATTGGGTTAAAAAGAGTTCTTACTTAGGTCAAGATTTTACTATACCGGTTTCTGACGAGAACGAGGCAAGGCTCCATGCCTGCATCTCAAATAGGTTGTCTCCAGCTGTACTGGACAGGACGATCAAAAATAGCAACTCACAAAAGGTCGAAAGCTTCAACAGAACTCTGCGGCGATCCCTGCCTCGGAATGTTACTTTCACGAGAAACTTTGCTGGTCGGGCGCACAGTGCTGCTCACTCTTCTAATCATGGTCCGGGCAGCTCCATCCGAGGTCTCTGTGCAGGGGTTGGTGCCCCCATCCCCACTGGTGGCCAGGTTGACCATACCCTAGATAAGATTCAAAAAGATTATGAATTAAATAAAACGTACCAAAAGTCTCAGTCTTACAAAACAAAAAGGGTTATCAAACGCAAAAAAATGTACAAACTGTATGAAAAACATCAGGAAGAAATTAAATATAAGAAAAACATGATGCTAGTGGAATCTCGAAC
Source organism: Saccostrea cuccullata (assembly GCF_032062105.1). Taxonomy (NCBI): domain Eukaryota; kingdom Metazoa; phylum Mollusca; class Bivalvia; order Ostreida; family Ostreidae; genus Saccostrea; species Saccostrea cuccullata. Next base: position 12,171 of record NW_026939466.1, on the reverse strand, counting down.
CCGAGGTCAGAAAAAAAGCACCCTGAACACAACTATTCTAAAACTGAGTGATTAATATTTCAATATTTATCAATTTTTTCTATAAATAAAATATTACTTTAAAAAATACACTTGGGGTGGTGGGCCTCAGTACAAAAACCCTGGCCTGTACAGTGCATCCTCTCCTGATTGATGGCATGCGACTCCAGTTTAAGGTGCATCGGGTTGATACACAACTTCTTATGGCAGAGATGGCTGACCTCCAGTCCCCTACCTGGGAACTGAGACCTGGTCTGATGCATCTCTACCATAAAAGCAACCCGATGAACCAGCTCTACCTTTCTACCCTGGTAAAAATATAAATATTCATGCATACAATACAATTAAATCAAAATTAGTTTGTACCACATAAAAAGACATGAGATATAAATATCCTGACTAACCTTGAAGCCTCCTGAGTTGAGTGTGTCTGCGAGTCTGACTCTGATACGTAGATGTCTGCTGATTGACAGGAATGCAGTGAATGAGATAATACTCCAGGTGGCACCACAACATAAACAGACAGTTCTATAGGGAAAAGGGTACCAATTAATTTCCCGTAGAACTCTATACAAATCTTTTGCCCTCCCAACACTTTACTATTTCACTTTCCAACAAACACTTAGTATCATTTGAAAATTTATTCTAAACACTTATTAAAAACAGTGAAAAAAATATACTGTGCCGCGGCGTTTATAGGTCAAATTTGCAGTCCTTTTCAACTTCCAGGGTTCGGCAGTAAATGGCACTCTACTTCAAAAATCAACCCCACTCCTTTATTTATCCCTTGGTATTTCTATACTTTCTAGAATATTTCCTCATTCCATCATTTAATTCAAACATTAATATTTTTACTTTAAAATGAAAATATCCACATACCTGAATTCAGCCAATCAGCAAAAGCCTACCAATTCATTACTCTGGATCATCTTGTTCAACCAGGAAATGATGTAAAAATCTGGGTCTTTGGTGCTCTTTTTCCTTCAAGATGTCTGCAGCATAGTAAAGGGAGATTACTTCAAATAATGTTTGTTCTTGCTTTTCAATGCCTCTACAGTGTACCCATCCCCATGGCAAAGTGGAAGGCAGTTATTAAGCAGTTTCTTAGCCTTAACAGTTTAAACATTTAAGCAGTCCTAGAGCAGTTACTTAACCTTCCCCAGATTGCTGATGGATGAACAAACCTTTTGCAATTTATAAGCAGTTTTCTTAGCCTTACCAGTTTCTTTGCAGTTCATAGGCAGTTTCTTAGCAGTTCATAGGCAGTTACTTAAGCAGTTCATAGGCAGTTACTTTAGCAGTTTTTGCTAACTGCTTGTGGACTTCCAGTATACTGCTTATCTATTTCCCTTTTATCACATAAATATTAATGAGTCACAAAGAGGTTTTCTCGTATCAAACTTTTAATACATAGCAATAATATATCAATTGTTACATTTTAATTTATTGTATTTTGTACAATTGATTAACTACACAATCAATCAATCAGAGATTGCTATGATGAATGTTTAATAAAAATTTAAACACTAGTACTGTTTTATGCATCTGTAATTTTACATGTATCTTAATTATTAACACATTAACAACCATGCAGTTATACTCACTGACTTTTTAGAAAACTTATATATCCCAGGGCTTATGATGCTCAACAAGATTCAACACTGAAGGTATAATTAAAATGTCAAAATTAAGTAACAGCAATAAATATCCACTTCATCCCACATTAAGTCCTGATTATACAGCAGTCCTATTGCACTAAAGGCAAGTACATTGTTGGGTTTTTCTATCCTTATGTAAACCACAAAAGTATTTCAATTGACACTCTTTTGGTAATCATAATTTATTGCTCAGCCAGCTAGGTTTATAGATGCATCCATTCAGATCTCAGTTGTTATTCTTGAAATAGACACAAAAATTTGTGTATGCCAACTAGAATTTTGTCCCACTCCTCTTCTAAAAGTCTGTAAATGGAAAGGAATTAATCATGACACAGATTGCAATCATTAATATGATATGCCCTTAATTAATTCAAACAAAAAATTTGAACAGAACATGTATTCAATTTATCTCTTTATCAAAGGCCACATAAATATATTATAGTAATGACTTACCAATTGTTAAATGACTACATCATTTCTTCATTAAATCTAAATGCAGCTTATGGCCAGCACAGGCTCCCTCTTCATTGGTTTATATAGCCTTTGTCCAACAATACAAATTGGCACCCAGAATTCAAGTTTGGCGGTCAGTTGTTGGCTTCCTGTTTTGTTATATTTGTTGGAACATTGAGCCCAACATTAAATTTCTCTTGAACCCAATCAAATTTTACAAGGAAACTGCTTATATACTGCTAACAAAACTGTATAGGAAACTGTCTTGTCCTCAAGCATATGCAGCTAAGATATAACTGCTAGGGAAACTGATTACTGCTTAAAAACTGCTAAGGAAAACTGTTTACTCCCAAGGTCCTAGCAGTTACTAGGGAGCAGTAAAAATCAAACTGCATGAAACTGTTTGAAAACTGCTAAAAATTAGTAAAACTGCTAAAGAACTGCCTAGTAACTGCCTATATAGGCAGTTCACTTTTCCATGGGTCCTCATGTTTGAAAATGCAAAGAACTTGCCAAAACTTTTTTTAAGAAAAAAGCTAGCTTCAACTTCAAACAAAAAAGTTTACATTGCACAAATTCTAATATTTTGCTTCATTCATAAAGGATAGAAGCAAAGTACTGCAGTAGTTCCTCCTTGTAGTGTACGATTTTGGTGAGGCGAGTTTTAGAGAGTTTCCGTCTCTGATGAGATGTGAGCTTCTCTCCTACTCCAGAAAACTAAATAAACAGATTAAAAACATTATAATATAAAAATAAAAATACATAAAAGACATATATTCTAAATGACTAAAAGTTACAACCTACTCTGATTTCATATCCTTTGTAGTACGTTATGTTTTGATTTTATTATCATTTTTGTACCTGTTTGAGGTCGTCTGTACTAAGATCAGCCAGACTCTGTCGCTTACGTAGATGTTGCTTGTGACTCTCGTACACAGACATGAAGTGGTTGGCACACTGACGGAGTTGGTACACCACCATCCCTAGACTGGGGGCCTGGACCGTACAGCTACTCAGGAATGAGGTGTCTGTAACCAGATATGTAACAAGTACATTTAAAACGAGAAAAGTGTTTAAAAATAAAGACCTCTACCCTCTTTTTTCAAGTTTACCTTAACAAGATATGTTACAAGTACATTTAAAATAAGTACTGCAAAATAAAATATATGAAACTTTAAATAAATACTTGTACTTGTATCATGATTGGGATGTTTTTAAGTTTACCTTAAGAAACAAGAATGACCTTTTAAAGTAGAGAAAAAAATCTCCAAATATATAATAGGACCCTCCTCTTACTCAAGTACCCTGACCCAGGGCTTAGGAATTTCACTATTACGTTTGAGGCATTCTTACTAATTGTTACTCTGCACTTAGTTTGTCTGCTAAATACCCAGCTAAATACCCAAAGTGGAGGAGATATTTAGATATCATCAACTTTGGTAGCTCCCAAATGAAAAAGAAATCTAACAAAATACATGCAAAATATCTTCAAAACACTAACAAACCACACTTTTATATTTTCTTAGTATGTTTTGAAGGTGTTGCATTTAATGAAACATCAATGCAAGACTTTACAGGATGGAGTGGCATGGTATTTTGTTTATGTTTCATTACATTGTTGGTGTTTTATTAATGTTTCTTTACACTCTGCAGAATGAAATTGCATTTTGAAAGTGTTTCATTATACTTGTCTGCATCAAATTAATATTTTGTTAGCATTTCATTTGATTAACAGACATGTTTAGGGTTGAATTATCTAGGTGCAGTAAAATCTTCCAAGAACAAGTTATCTATTTTCATCCTGTATTACTAGTTTTGCGCCAATTTTCAAACCACCAGCACTAGGTCAGAGAGAAACATAGAGATTGATGAAGGGACATGTAAAGTATATACATGTATATTGATCCCTGATTGGAAAAAGCATAATCAGGATGTATCTGGATATAACAGAGGTATTTATTTATTGCATGACATAAAGTTCTTTTATGCTGGACTACAGTAACCTTCAATCTGTGAATGTGGATGTGTATACATATATGGCCTGTTTTTATTGGGGTTTTGTTCATGTTAAGATTGACCTTTAATCCATATACTACCCAGCTTATATCAGTTTTAAGCACTGAATTAAATGATGAATTATAATTATACTTGAAAATTCTGTGAAAATGTATGTGATTGGAGAAGTGGGAAATGGCTTAAGAATTATATCTCTCAAGTTTTTAAAAGTTGGAATGGTGCGCTATTGTCAATTGAACGATAATGTCAATTCTGGAATTCAAAATTTTGTGAAACAAGGTGTTTATAATGTTTCAAAATGAGATTGTGTTTAGATGTTTTCAAAGACTTGTGGATTTGATAATTATAATTTAAAAAATTCAAATTTTAATGGTTTATTGATGATTTGTTGCTTATGATTTGTTAGTATTTTGTTAGAGTGTTTCGTAAGTATTTTGTTGAAGCGTTTTGTGAGTAGCTTGTTAGAGTGTTTCGAAAGTATTTTGTTAACGTGTTTTGTTAGTAGTTTGTTATAGTGTTTTGTTAGCTCATTTGCATGTGATTTGCTATACTATCGGAATACTTTCAAAACATGTGTTTTGTAAGTAGTTTGTTATAGTATTTTGTTTCCCCCTTTTTTTCATTTGGGCTAGTTTGTCCTTCAAGTAACATGCATTCCAAATTTGAAATTTAAAGGAAAATCACAAATCCTGTAAAAATTAATGGACAAACGGATTTTTATAAACAATACCTTCCCATATATAAATTAATATTTTGGATGAGGGCTAAGTCTTGTTTATTAAACATACTATAGGGTTATTGAACTTAAATCGGTTAATATTGACACAAGTTGGCTGTACAAATGCATGAGCCATATTCACCAATACAAGTTCAATAGCTCTTATATCATGTAGCTAAGACATTTCCTCATAATTCATAATAATTATTCCAACTTTAAAAAAATCAAATTAATGATTTTTAGCATTGGTATTCAAATTAATACCTGCCCTGAAAATGTTCAATATCTCATCATTCCGATGACCCTACCAAGCATTATGGTTTGCTTGGGTCTAATACATGTATACTAATTTTTTAATAAATAATTTATTTTTTGTGTAAAAAATAAACACATCTTACCTAGATCCACTTTCTTTTTTTTATTTAGTTCTGAGAATTGACTAAACGATTTTTATTGTTAAAAACGGGGCGTTCAATATTGAGCGCACGTATTAGGAATGTTAAGGGCATACTCATATACGTATATAAATTTCAATAAAATGTTAAGAGGGATGTACGGCCATTTTAGTGCATTAATTGAGAGCAAAATGTAAACATTTCTTCAAATGGCTAAAATACATTGTATTTTGATCAAATTTTAAGTCTTTTTGATAAAGATACAGTAAATATGCTTAACCGAATGCATGTTGTGCATATCTATACTTTTGCAGAAAAATGCTTTTGATATGCTCCTTTGAACTGCGCAGCTACAGAATTCAGCAGAGCCTTACAAAATCCAAAAAAATATGCAAACTGTGCATTAATGTTCTCTCTACAACCATTTGTTGAGAAAATGTCTAAATTTTGCACTTTTCAATGATAATTTCAAGTTCAAAACAAGGTACCATTGTCTTCAAAAAGAGTGTAAAGAACCATGAAAGTAGTTCATGGATAGCAGCACGTGGTCTATTTTTAGCACAGAATCTTGTTTTCCAGACCTCTTCTTAATATGGAGGGGCATAACAATCTTTAAATGTAGAAGAGAATTACAGTTGCAAAATATTTCAAAAATATGAACACTTTTAAAAGAGGAAAGGTGTTATAGTGTGGCTTGAAGTAATTTTTAGCATTATTATCGAACAGTTGTTATATAGTTTACGTATTGATATAAAAAAATTTAAACTCTTTGATTCCCGGTAAGGAAAAATGAGCAGCATCAAAGTTAAAAATTAAGAGTTTGTAAGTTTGCCACAAACAAATTATATTATCTATTAAAATTTAATTATCTACAATAAAACACAAAGAAATTAGACACATAAAATTGATACGAATGACCTTGTTTTAGTACCTACTAGTACAAAGCGTTATCAAAAATTTTGCGAAAAATCTCTATATCAACAAAACCACAGTTCAGATTAGATAGCCAAACACAAGTTCTATAAATAGCATATGATGAAGTTTTGATCCTTGTTTGTGATGTCACAATCTGAAAACGACGTCATTATTCAGGTACTTTTGACGAAAAGCTTCCTATAATTTCAATCAATGATTGGATATCGCTTTAGTGAAGGAAGGCAGATGGGGGGGTTAAATATGATACTTGTTATGTTGCCCGGTGAAAGCAAGTTTGAAAAGGGATGTGTTTTTAATAAAGCAATATGCTATCAAAGACCTGTAATTAAAATTTTATACTTTGAAAAATACTTGAATATTTCAACAATAATATAAATATCAAATACCTAAGATATTGTTTACTTTTTGATCACCCCTCGTATACTGTGTCAAATAAACATGCATTTATAATTTTCATTACAGAGGAGCAACAGTTGAAAAGGCATGAAATCATTCAGAGTGGTTTAGGAGATTTAATAAATAAATTTTTTTTTCTATTTGCCCATATTTTCAAAATTACAATTGTACAAAGTAAAGAGAAAAAATCAACCTATAAACATCTTTAAAATGATGTTTGGTGGTCCTCCCAACTCAGGGAAAAATTATTGGGTCCGTATCTATAGGTGAGAAAAAAAATCCTTAAAATCTAAACAGAATTGTTGACGGAAGAAAAAGAAAAAAATATCGTGTAATGGAATGTTAATAAAATAAGTTGGGCCATTTTAGGCAGTAGATCGGGGGAGAGGGCAACCAAATATTTTTATAACAAGTGGTCTTATAAGGCTAGTACATGTTCCATCACATACTTAGTAATGCAATTTTTTAAAAATCTTTGACACTATTTTGAAAAACAAACATAGGATTTTCGGGGGAGGGAGGGGGGGGGGGTAGCACTCACTTTTTTTGCGATGATAGACATAGCATATATGCAATGGACCTTTCTTTGCAAACATTGTGCTCGCTTCTAAATTTCATAGAAACAACTCATTATATTTTATCAAGATTCGTATGTTCAATGAGCGAGAGCTTACAACGTAGTCAACATAATGAGACATGATGCGTTTTTGTGTCCAAACATTACTCCATACAATGTGTGGGTCATTGCAAACATTCCAGCTATTTATGTGAGGTGCCTGAAGGATATCCTATAACTGCCTATTTTTTCAATCTAACTTCTAAACAAAATAGACATATGTACCAACTTTTCGAATGTAAGACATGTAATTACAATTTATTTTTCATGCACTGCATATTGTTTAACATTTTCAAATTAAATGCCAAGCATCCTCCTTGCAGTGCCCCATTTGAAAATAACTTCTATCGCCACAGAAAAAAGACCCACCGTAAACACATATGTTTAGGACATTTTTATCTTTTTTTCTTGAGTTTTAAAGTAACCAACAAATTATCAAGACTTGTTCCATAAAAATTAAATATAATCATGGTAATAAACAGATTTATCCACAGCAGATATATGCACATGCCAACCATGTGCTTAGTGAATTAATACTAACGAGGAATTTCGAGTTGTAAACAGAACAGTTTTTCCCGATTTGCTGGAGTGAGGTTAAAATCGCGTTTTTACATTAATCAGACGATGCGATGCAACAAATAAAAGTAGTAAGTAATTTTAACTTATGATTATTACTTAGTAATTTCTTGTCTTGATGTTATTATGGTCGCATTTATTCTAAAATCATTGTTATTCGAACTCTGTGTGACAGAGGAATGGCGGACCAAAATAAACACATGGCCTCAGGAAGACACCATATGAAAAATCAAATTTTCAAGAATTATGGATAATGACAAGAAAAAAACGAAACAAATGGTTGTAGCCATATTATCAATGAATCAAACTAACTCCATTTTCAATGCATTTTTCATCTCATGAATGCTGTACGTAGCTGTGCAGTTCTACCATGATTAATTTTCATCTAATTAAGACAAAATAAACTTAATTGTTTACTAATTTTGGTCTCTAACAGTAGGTAATTAGTGCCTTAGCACTTTGAGTAACTTTGGGCTAGTTTAGTAGAGTATTAAGCGCATTCTTGGTATTTCTTAGTTTACACCAGACTAGATCCAATATGGCTTGTACATCCCCCTTAAGATATTGAACGCTAGAATTCTCTAGATTTTTGATAGTATTCTTTAGAGACTATTTATTAGCTACATAATAAAACAGTTTATTGACCTCTGACCTCTAGTGCTATCAATAACTTACCGTCAGTACTTCCTAGATCTCTAGCAAGGGCTTCATCCAGACTCGGCCGGAACAGGACACGAGAAAACTGTGAGGTTGGACCTACAAATTAAAAAAAACTGACATTACAAAAAGTTACAATATGTTTTTGTGATGCTGATATTACTTAACATTTACAATATGGTAAAGGCTTCTGAGAAAGAATAAGGATAACAATTCCATTATCTGGTTTTTTTTTCGATATGACATATCTTCTGACACACATAAATTCAAAGTTAAAGATTTACAACTTCAAATTTTTTTGACAGTTCTGACAGGTTTATCAACACTTAATTGATCAATCTGACAAGATATGTCCTTAAATTTGTTGTTTTGGAGGACACTTCTAAAAATACCACTGCGAGTTCCGAACTCAAGTCCTTCCCCCGAGTCGACTTGTCAGACTCCAGTAACTTAATTTGTTTGTTGACTTTCTCAGATATACAGTACTTTGGCATCGATGCCAACATTTGTCTCTCAATCCTGACCTTTTGACCTTTCAACTCTATTCCAGCTGGGTCAAGGTCATCAAATTCCGCATCTGGAATGCCTGTTTTGTACAACATTAGAAACAAAGATACATACATAGTTTGAACAATTTTTAAGGAACTTGTGATAAACAATACTACCAGTGAAAATTTCATAATGAACAGAATCAGCTTGACAAACATAACAGTATTTACCTCTCTAGTTAGCTCGGGTCAGTACCGCTGTAGTTAGAGCTAGTTCTCGTAGAGCTGGGAGACTTAAACTCCTGGGCTGTCTGTCTCGTAGAATTCTGTGGAAAACTTCTCCGTGAGATAAGATAAACTGCATCACCTATAAAAGCATGGAATGATGAACAATACTGTAACATGTTTGTGGGGGTCTGATATTTCTGGATTCCATGGGTCACTCTTACCCATAAAATTACATTCCCATGACAATATTTTTTTTAATGTCTATCAATTACTCGATTCTAATCTATTTTTAAGTATGCTATAAAATTATGTCTACAAGAAAATGTAAATTGATACTGATACCCATAAGTAAAAGCATGACAAATTCTACTTGATATGCTGACTTTCTAGGGAACTATCTATATAAAACTTTGAGTCCATGAGGGGCTCTGCATTAAAAAAATATAGCTGTACAAACTATTCACCTGATTGCCACAGTCCTGGTTTTCTATGCCCAGTGAGGTCAGCATGGCCAGACAGAATTTGAGGGCGGCAAAGAGAAGTTGACGATAACGGGCCATTGAGCTGGGCAGGAAGTCCTCCTCTGTATCTACACTGGCTTCATCTCTGTAAAACGTACAATACGGTCAATAATCAATGCACGTATGAATTGCTCGGGCAATACTGTATACAGGATTATTTTCGCCCCGTCTTATTTTCGCCCTTTCACACTTGCAAACATTTTTGCCCCGTTTTAAATTCGCCCAATCATGGTTTTGATTAAGAAATTTTACTGTATTCTTTGAATTCGCCCGGTTTTAAATTCGCTCAAAAGATCGTAGGGCGAAAAGGGGCGAAAATTTCCTTGTATACAGTACTTACAAAACTTTTAACCCTCATTCAGTATATATACAAACCTCCAAACTGTAAATCTTAAACTGCTATTTGATAAAGTTGTACCTTTTCATACGGACTTTGACATTTTTGATTTCTATAGACATTCACAAGACCCTGACACACCTACCTGTCAAAGTAAGGTCGAAGGTCAAATAAGACACATCCGCCAGTCTCTGCATGACTCCACACTGTAACAAGGTGTGAGCCCCCACGGCTGACTCTGCCTTCAAGTCAACAAACTAAAACACACAGTCACTTTGTATTTATATGTCAGAGCCCTTAAATTTTAAATCAATATTGAAAATCAATGGACTAATGCTAAATCAAAAATTTTGATTGAGTTACGATTAAAGTTTTATTATATGCAATATGACAAATGTGGGGGTAAAATAAGATAGTAATGGAAGACCTACAAGTTTGGACAGATAGATGTACAGCACTACTCCTTACCCATCCTACGTACATCATGTCCATCACAAGCATCGCCACACACCATATTGTCCATGAAGTTGTCGACAGAATGGTCGCCACATTTTCCTGTCTCAGCTGTTCCCCATCACCTCCTGCCTCTGTCAGAAAAAGGAAACATCATTATTAGCCTTTGTCATATAGTGTGGCAAATCAGTGGTTTTTAGTAAATAAATAATTAATAAAGAATATTTATCTCAAATTGTTTTATAGTTCTCATTGCCATCATTGCACTTTTCACTTTGCATGTTTAATGCTTATTCTGACTGGCTGACCTTGTCGACCTTTGACATTACATGTAACGTACCGTATATATTCTCGCCTATAAGTCCGTCCACCTTGTATTCAATAAGCTTGTATTTCAGATGAGTTAACCTCATAAAAAACCATTCTTTGTATAGCTCGCCTATAAGTCGGACACAGAGTTTTTGACCAGAGATTGACTCCCAAAAAACCGACTTATAGGTGAGCATATACGGTAGTTTTATTGGCCAGCAGTTTTGGTGGTACGTTTTCTATTGTTCAATGTGATGTGCGGGGCACTTCCTTCTCACAGGGACAGCCAACGATACCGGCTGTGAGACAAGTCTGTCTCGACCCTTACATATTCAACATTATCCCGTATGAAAGTTCGAGGCGGAATAGGCACGGCTTGGGCACGGCTAAGACACGGAATCCGTACGGGTTTTTAAAAAGCTGCACAGGTTCTGCATGTCCAAGACACGGACACGGCTTCCGTGTCTGAAAGTGAGGAATCCTCACTCACAGAAACCCGTGTGGAGACACGGACTCCGTGTCCCAGGGAGACGGTTTTTAACTGAGGCGGGTTTTGCTTCAAACTATTTTTTTTATATCTCACGGCTTTTTACTGAGCATGCTCAATCATAACTTCCTTTATTTGAAAATTAAATTGGAGGGATTCTTGGTCATGAGCTAAGTCAGTGTGTTTTTTTGCTCTATTTAAAGGATATTTAACCAATAGATGTCAGTTGGAATTGTATTTATGACAGTCAGAGATAATTTCTTCACTTTTTAACTAAATGCAGAAAGTGTAATCTATAAATTAGTCATTTTTTCAATTTTCATGATCTTCCTGTATTGCAATGTTGACAATGAACATGATGAAATAGTTTAGGCTTATTTGAATGACTTTAGTTGGAATTTCACTAATTTGACATCACTGTGCTATAGAGTGAAAGTTTTATTTATACTAAATTCTTTCTCAGATTGTGCAAACTTATAGCTCCTAGATTAAATAACAATTGAATTGAATATTGTACATTATCATTAAAATCTTAATTAAAATCTAGCATGAACTTTAACTGATAAAGTTAATCTTTAACAGAAAGTAAATGTACACATTCATATAAGATTTAGAAATTCTAAAACTTAGCATAAATGTAAAGCAATGTGAAGTTAGTTTGGTTTCAGTCACTATTTTGGCATTCACAGTTACATCAGGACATTCTATAAAGGTCATGACCTAGATCTAGACGAATGCACAGATCCCGTGACTCCTTATATGGTAAAAGGCACGGCTTTTTTGATACGGGTTTAAAAAAAACCGTGTCTCCATATATGGAAAAGGACACGGGTTTCAGACACGGGTTTACAGAATCCGTGAGTCCATATATGGAAACAAGCACGGCTTTCTGACACGGGTTTCGTAAAA
>NW_026939465.1:0-91842 GCF_032062105.1 Saccostrea cuccullata | reverse complement strand
AAAGACAATAGGGAAGCCACCTGGTGTCTCCATGAAAAGACGCAAGAAACAAATTCCATGGCTTACTTTCTGAGTGCTAATTAATGAACAATGAAGAGTTCCATAAAACATTCATTTTATTATTAAATGGAGAATTGTAAATTATAATAAAATATTGTTAACATAATTATACGTGTACAATGTCTCTCTCTTAACAAAATCCAAATGGCAGTGTATCTAGATTAGGCAGAACCCGCCTTTTTGTATAAAAAATTTGGTACTGTTTGGTTTCTACCCGGTTTAACAATTCCATGGATATGGATATTTCTAATGACAGGCACATACAATGTCCCAGTGGTGTAATTGCTCCCTGCATATATGTTTCACACAAAAAAACCCATCAAGTACTCGATTGATTAGTAATACAGGAGCGGGAGAAAACGTGTCAAAATGATTATTTTTGTTCGTCATGTATTCTTACGCTCGTCGGAGTAGAGGGAATGCAGGGTAAACTGCACTCCCTCGAGCTCTTCGTTCACTTTGGCGAGTCTTTTTTTCAGTTTTTTTATGTCTTTTTTTTTATTTGAATTTTTTTTTCAATCAGATCCTCTTCGTTGTTAAGTAATATCTGTCTGAAAAAAAAAAATAAATATGCTGATAAAATTTCAACTCTTAATATTGTATGTGAAAGAATACATAATCTATTAAAACGCACATCTTTGGTCGGGCATTGAGACGCCAATGTTCTCGTTATCTGAGCTGTCGTCGGAAATGACTATTACATCTCCGGCGTCATTTGAGGCCGCGAAGACTGACTGCAGCTTGATGTCATCCAATCCGATGGATTTTGCATCCTCTCTAGGAAAAATAAACAGGACATTCAAATATCCAGTTATTTTCGATAAGCAAATCATTCTTTTTTATACTTGTATCTACTTTGTACGTACTCCGATTCCAAAGAAAAAACCACGGGTGGCTCCTCAGTGGGAAAGAGTTCTCTCCTCACAGATAGTTTATTGGTCAATGTGTTGTATGTCTTTCATCAAGTTATCAAACTGATTTTCCATAAGAAGGGGGGGGGGGGGTCCAATAATGGTTCAACATGTACGTCTGCGGTAACAAATTGTCTTAATATTTTGAAAATAAATGAAAATAAAAAAACGGGTATTAAGTTACTTCGACCCTCAGCAAGGAATGGCAACTCTTTAATTGATACTTTTATTCAAAAAGTCTTTAAATGAATCTCGAAAATTAAATATTTTCATGCAACAATTTTCATTATTTGTCTCTCAATTTGCTTTAAGGTTCTTTGGAAAGCTCCATAAATCATCTCTAATTTCATATAATGTCAATAAACATTGGAATATAAAAATGCTTTTACGGGATAAAAATTTTCTAGTTTTAATTAGACCTTTCTGAGAAGTTCAAAGAAGCACATTGAGATGCGTATGTAAGCATGTGCTTACGCCCAATTTGATACCTAATTTTTTGTTCGGATTCAACAATGAGATTTAATAATTTTTGGTTGGTATTATCAACATAATTGACATTTTGATGGTTGGTATTATCAACATAATGAGCAAAGCTTTTATATCAGTTTTTGTCATTTGTTCCTGCTCATTTACCTGATGGAGGGAGTATGTCTGACAAGCCTCGATTTACCTGGTAGAGGGAGTAAGTCTGACAAGCTTTGATTTACCTGGTGGAGGGAGTATGTCTGACAAGCCTTAATTTACCTGGTGGAGGGAGTATGTCTGACAAGCCTTGATTTACCTGGTGGAGGGAATATGTCTGACAAGCCTTGATTTTCCTGATGGAGGAAGTATGTCTGACATGTCTTGATTTACCTGTTGGAGGGAATATGTCTGACAAGCCTTGATTTACCTGATGGAGGAAGTATGTCTGACAAGCCTTGATTTACCTGGTGGAGGGAATATGTCTGACAAGCCTTGATTTACCTGCTGGAGGGAGTTTGTCTGACAAGCCTTGATTTACCTGAGGGAGGGAGTATGTCTGACAAGCCTTGATTTACCTGGTGGAGGAAGTATGTCTGACAAGCCTTGATTTACCTGAGGGAGGGAGTATGTCTGACAAGTCTTGATTTACCTGGTGGAGGGAGTATGTCTGACAAGCCTTGATTTACCTGGTGGAGAGAGTATGTCTGACAAGCCTTGATTTACCTGGTGGAGGAAGTATGTCTGACAAGCCTAGATTTACCTGGTAGAGGGAGTATGTCTGACAAGCCTTGATTTACCTGGTGGAGGGAGTATGTCTGACAAGCCTTGATTTACCTGATGGAGGAAGTATGCCTGACGTGTCTTGATTTGGTCATCAGTAAGGATGGCTGTTGTTTCTAAATGCTAGTAAATAGCAGCAGTTGGTACAGTGCTGCTATCCCACAAGTTGACATGGGATGGGATTGGATAGGATTCAGGATTGAGGATTCACGATAGGAACATATAGAAATTAATCCAATCCTATCCTATCCTATCCTATCCTGTATCCTACAGCCAATCAGATTCGAGGAAAGGTTTATTCATATTTCAGAATAATTTACAAAAACGAAACACAGTATAAAATGTTTACAAAAGAACTATTTATAAAATTTAAATAGAAAATAAAACATTCTCTTTACTAAAAACAGATTTACATTATAAACTTCGAGTAATACGGCGTACGATCTAACCGTGAACGAACCACCGGAAAAATTTGAGAATGTAAACAACGAAGAGTCCAGGCATCGAAAGACCGTATTTCTTCAGCTTGTTTGGATGATTTAACCGATTCTTACTTGTGTAAAAGTGTAATAACATGTTTTCCTGTTAAATTTGCTCTGTTTGATTGGATAATTCCACAGGAACCGTCGACCGCGGACTTGAATAGATGATGTGCGAGAACATGTAAGTACACTACAAACTGTACACTGTACATGTGTGGGTTTTTACACTTATTTCGCCCTTTAGACAATATTCTAATGACTTAAATTATAAACATTTTATTCTATTTTATGTTAACAAAAATAGGGTGCGGAAAAATAGAGAGAAGTAGTGTAGATAGAAGTAGCTAGATAGAAGGGGGGATAAATATTTACAAATACTCTGTCACATGATTCAATCAGCTATCAATGAGCCCTTAGACTAAAACAATCATATGTATTATGCCTTAATCAGTTTGTTACTATTATCATTTCCCTAGTAAGGTTAGAAAATAGTTTCTTTCATTTCAGTGCAATTTATGGTAAATGAATGTAGAATCATTATGACCAATTCTAATGCTACTGTTTAAATATTTAATAAGCTCATTCAGCAGTCAGCACTGCACTTACATTGTATGTACATTTGTAATGATGTATTGTGAGTTATGAAACACAAGTTAATCTTTTAATATTCATTATTACAGAGAATGGATTTGCCTGCACCCATGCGTCATCACAGTATAAAGGATTTTAATCTAAAAAGTATGTATGATTTGAATTTTTATCATGTATTTATGCATGATCATTAAAATGCATATACATTATTATCTGAGTTGAGATAACGTGTCAGCAGATTCTCGGAACAAGTGATTTTCTTTTAAAAATCTGGAGAGGAAATTAAACTGAAAACAATGTTGAATTATTCTAGTCATTTGTTGTTATATAAATTATGTATTTTCTTTTTCATATTCAAATTTCAAGACAAAAAAAAAAAAATAAAATCAAAGAAAAAAACATTAATTAAAAGATAAATACAAGCAGAAAATAGAGAAAAATCTCCCAAACTAATGTATTCATATACTTGTTAGCAAGTCAACAAGCTAAAATTAATGATAATGTACTTGTTAGTAAATTATGTTAAATAAGAATAAAAAAAAAATAATATATGACTGAGGTTGCAGTATAAGATTTTATTTTTCATGATTTCTTAATGCACTAGTTTTGGGAGAGTAAAAAGGTGAAATTAAAGCCAATTGTATTTGAAATGTGAAAGATAATCACAATCAAAAACAGTTAAAATGTGTAATAACACAAAATTTACAATCTACATGCCTATAATTTTTTTTCCAGGACAACCCTGCTCATTTCAGCTGTACAGATTGCAGTTCATCTCATATGCTGTTAGACTAAATAATGAAAGATGTTCAAACCAGTTTCAAAGAGTCCTAAGTCTGAAATCATGGTGCTTTTATTAAGGAGATCAGTGCTTTATTCTGTGCATTGTTGACATTTGTGGAACTGTTCGGTTTATGACCATCTCTCTGACAATAACTCTGACATTTGAAATTCAGTTTGAGCGACGGATAAAGAAGCCAAATCATATGCATGTAAAACATTATACAACTGTAATAAAAACATTGATAAACTTAAATTTAAACAAAGTGCATGTAAATTATCTGTGTTCTTGGCATTGAAATTCATCCTGTACATGGATACTTTTAATGAATTTGTCTCATGGTAATGGAATATTCAATTGTTAAACATTGTTGAGGAATCACCCTGAATAAAAATATTGTGAACTTGATCATATATTTTTTCCTCATTTAAACACTGAAAAATTTAAGATCAAATGTCAAGGTCAAATACAAGGTTTACTCAAGAAAGTGTGATAATTGATGTAAATACTGTGAATTCTTTTGCATGTTTTATAAGATCTAAGGAACATGTGTGGATCATTTTAATGTCTCTCAATCAGACACTAATGAACATTAAAGATCAAATGCCAAGGTAAAATACAAACTTGGCTTACTCAAGAATGAGTTATAAATACTGTAAATACTGTGAATTCTTAATTTCTTATGCATGTTTTATAAGATCTAAGGCACATGTGTGAGCTCACTACAATATTTATTGCTTTCAATCTGTCTGAGTCTGACAATGAAGATTTAGGAAAATATTTTAAATTAAACATAAATTATTAAATTTCCACACATAAAACAAAATTGAAATACATTTGTTCGGCACTGAACTGACCATAAACTGAGAAGAAAATGAAGTTAAATAAGAAAATTGACATTCTAAATATCTTGAATTTTATTCAGCAACTATATATTTTGCATGTTTGTAAAATATTCACATAAGAAAAATTAATATGAATTTAAATTTAAAAAATTATACATTTAGATTTAATAGTTGATATAATAAGACTTCACAATTAAAATGTTTAATATGTGAAAGTCAAGATATTCTAGATCTAAATTTAGACTTGTCTGTTTGGTTTATGGTCTAATCATATCTCTTTTTTTTATAACCGCGTACAGAAAAACATGTTATGCAGGCACAGTTAGACTTCACATGTACATGCATGTTATTTTTATGCTGTTCGGTTTAGGAAAAATAAAATTTTACATGAAACATATACTTAAACATTATTACCGTAGAGACCTATGTTTTTTTTTAAATAATAAATTATAACACACTGGGAGCACGTCGCGATCCTGTGGCCATGTCTCCCGATCATTGTGAGTAGTAAAATTGAAACAAAGTCAAGTTATATTTTTTTCGTTAATTCCTTCTTCTGGATGCCCAAATTCTTTACAGATGTTCGCAAAATCAGTACTTGCCCACGTTTTATCACAATCTGTTTGTTTACATTTATTTTGAACATGGTAATGATAATCCTAAATTTAAAATGTGCGGTGTGTCAGGAATTATGGAATGTCGATCTCGATTATTTTTATCCATTAAAATATGTAACACTTAAAAGAATACCATAACTATATCTGCTTTTTTTTGGTGGTCATTCCGTTTTGTTTGTTTTTTTTTTTTCGTTTTGTCAAATTAATTCCTAAATATTAAAAAACTGAGAGTTGCAGGATAGGATAGGATAGGATTAGACTGAAATCACAGGATAGGATTGTGGATGCAGGATTCACGATAGGATAGGATAGAATTGTCAACTTATAGGATAGCAGCACTGTATGCTGACTTCGGCAAGGGAAATACTTTTACTGAAGTTGGTATTAAATTCTTTGAGACACTTCTTTATTCTCTCACTGTTTGAGGACAAAAGCTTCGAAATTCTTTTTGTCATCTCTTGTCTATCTGTACAAATTATATAAGAACATAAACAAAATTAAAAGGTGCATTTATGTTGCACTGCGTACAGCAAACTTGGTTATAATGAAGTCACTGGGACTTTTTAAATATTAAAGCGACTAGTTTTCATTTACATGTAGATACCACTCTTAAAGTTCTAAGAACGTGTTGAAAACTTGTCATCACAATATATAATGTCGCAAAAATAATTTGAAATGAAAAATTCCTACAAGTGATAAAACATTTTTGAAATCAGCGACATCATTTCATGTAGGCATTCCTAGTGATCCAATAATTAGAAAAAAATATATTTTAATTATGCGGTGCTGCAGATTCCGAAAACATGATCGTATTTCCTTTGCAATTTATTTACAATTTCTTTCTTTTTCCCGAAGATGCATTAAAGTTCCTCATTTAATTATTTCATTCTGTTTTCTCTGAAAATCAATCGTTAATAGAGTTTTTATTTTAATTTCTCTTCAAACATTGATTGATTGATTACTCAATTAATTAATTATTCAAGTAAATACGTAAGTAATTTATTTATTTATCTATTTATTTAATTATCTTTCTATCTACATATGTTTATTTATTAATTAAACTGAGTAATATTTATTCATTTATGGAGACGTGAAAACCCATTTCTATTCAGCGGCTGCGCTATAGCGTATTTATATTGCAACAACTTATTTTTTGTCCCCCGCTTTCGCGAAAGCGAGGGGACATTAAATCTCATTCGTCTGTCCGTCAGTCTGTCAGTCCGTCAGTCTGTCCGTTTGTCAGTCTGTCCGTCACAAAAACGTTAACCTTGCCCATAACTTTTGATTTAGTGGAGCTATGACTTTCATATTTCACATGTGTATTCCTTGTGACAAAACCTTTCTTTTGGTACCACCAAATTTGACCTTTTGACCTTGACCTTGGAGTTTGACCCACTTTTACACAAAAATTCCAAACTTTTACTTTGGCCATAACTTTTGAATAGTAGGTACTAGGACTTTCATATTTCACAAATTTATTGTTTGTGGCAAGACCTTTTATTGGATAACATCAACCTTGACCTTCTGACCTTGACCTTGGAGATTTACGTACTTATGAAAAAACTTTAACCTTGACCATATCTTTTGAACGGTGAGGACTAAGGCTTTCGTATTTCACGTATGTAATACTTGTGAAAAGACCTTTAATTGGATACTAAATACTTTGACCCTTTGACCTTGACCCTGGAGTTTTAACTACTTTTAAAAAACTTTAACTTTTGTCACAACTTTTTAACAGTAGATACTAGGACTTTTATATCTCACATATGTATTTCTTGTGGCAAGACATTTCATTGGATACCAACAACCTTGACCTTTTGACCTTGACCTTGGAGATTTACGTACTTATGAAAAAACTTTAACCTTGACCATATCTTTTGAACGGTGAGGACTAAGGCTTTCGTACTTCACATATGTAATACTTGTGAGAAGACCTTTCATTGGATACCAACAACTTTGACCCTTTGACCTTGATATTGGAGTTTTAACTACTTTTTAAAAAACTTTAACTTTGTTCACAACTTTTTAACGGTTGATACTAGGACTTTTATATTTCATATATGTATTCTTAATGGCAAGTCCTTTCAGTGGATATCAACAACTTTGACCTTTTGACCTTGATCTTAAATATTTACATACTTATGAAAAATCTTTAACATTGACCATAACTTTTGAACAGTAAGGGATAGGGCTTTCATACTTCACACATTTAATCCTTATGAGAAAATCTTTCATTGAATAAAAATAAATTTGACCTTCTGATCTTGACCTTAGAGTTTACCTACTTTTTAAAAAAACTTTTTTTTACTTTGGCCATAACTTTTTAACGGTCAGGATTAGGGTTTTCATCCTTCCAAAAAAATCAACTTCAATGATAATTTCTAAATAAATAACATGATAGGATGTTCATATTAGACACAATGTGTCATAAAAAATAACATCTCATCTACAAAGAAACCGAAAGCGGGGGACCACAATTCTTTGAATTTGCTTGTTGCATTAACTACGTGTGCATTGTTAAGCCCCATGTTTCAGTATTTTTATTATCACCAGCTGTGAATGAGAGAGACTATTTCACTTTTAACCGTTTCTCAGATTATTTTCCCCCCGTTATCAAGCAATCTTTACTGGAGACTTCAAAGGGCGATTAAAATGTTTATCTAAATGTAATACAGTTCGTAAGACCTTCCTAAAAGAAAAATTTTGATTTCTCTCTTTCGACTAACCAGCTAAAACTGGCACGACTCAATTTTTTTTCTCACTTCGGGGAAACAACTATCTTTTTGTTTTTATGCATTCTGTTAAATTTCCAAAAAGATAGTAATCTGCCGCTCATGCTAAAATGATTTCAAATTAATTGTTGATAGGCTTATTATAAACAAATGCTAATTATTCATATAATTAGATTAAAAAAAATTATCCACACCCTGATATCCTTTTATTTATTCAGATTTTAAAAGACCTGAAACAAAGCATGTGTCATGTTGTAAATTTTGAATTTACCGGGTGGGAGTAAATACAAAATTTAAGTTGTCATGTTCTAAATTTTGTATTTACTCCCACCCGGTAAATTCAAAATTAAGAACATGACACATGGATGAAATTCAAGCTTTAAAACTAAATTCTGCGCCTTGTCTATCAAAGTATTGTCTACTTTGTTTCACATGTATGCCCCCCCCCTTCTTTAGAAAAATAATCTGGTTCTTGATTTTCCATATCAATTATGTCCCAATTATGCCAAAAGTGAATCTATGATTATCATATTCATTTTTTTCAATTAGAAGTTGAGATGAGTTACAATTACCAAAAGTCAATAGAAATGACAATTTGAGGAAAATCAAGAACAACGTACATCAATACCTCAAATATACGCATGCACCTCGTTAATACGACCGCCCCACTCCCTCCATTTTTGACACAGTATACTCATAATCCATGTTAATGTTAAAGGGGACGACCATTTGATTCTAAGGGGGGGGGGGCTGGCAGATAACGGAAATTAGAGAATTCCATTTTTATGTTTTCTTTCTTTCTTTTTTTTTGTTTGTCAGACTTTTTTGTTGAAGAGCTTAATAATGTACTTGATCTTATTGGCAATAAATAATTTGTCATTTACAATGACATGAAAATAAATTAACTGATTTGAGAAAAAAAAATTGCCATCCCCTCCCCCCTTCTCCTCTGAATTAAAAGGTCATCCCTCAAGAAAAAAAATCTTGTCAAAAATCTTAGAAACCTTCAATACTCTTCTTCCTTCATTCCCTTTCCTAATCACAAATAATGCTGTGCACCTGTAAGAGAGACCTACAGTCAAAGAGGTTGAATCAAAATTTCAAGCTTTGATATCCCCCTTCTTTTCATTAAAAACACAATATTGAGGACTTTGCTTCCAATATTGTGGAATGTTCCTAGAACTTTAAAGTTATTTGATGTAATCATATGTACCAGATATATTTATGTGAATATTTTACTAACATTTCCATTATTAATGCATCCTTTGAAATGAGATTTATTAGCAACAGAAATATCAACACAAACTTTTTTCACAATCATTTAATTTCATAGGATGTAAATACATTAAATCATACATGATATACCTCACAAAGTATGAAATATAAACAACTTTCTTTGTGCTTAAAATCTCATGATCTTCTTCAAAACATGAAAAATGTCATAAAGATATTTTTGATCAACACTCAATACCATCTGTCTTTAGCAATTGTAACTATAATTTGCACCTTTTTAGAAAATAAGCAAGTTGTTCATTATCAAGACCATGAAATTGATGATGAATACTGTTACCAAATACATGTAAGTTCAAATTTCATCATGAAATCGCATTTACATAACAACATGAATGAAATTGTCTTTTTTCACAAAAACCAATGTGTCACTACTCAAGTACAAGTACAAATTTCATCATGAAATCTCATTTACATCAAAACATAAATGAAGTTGTCCTTTTTCACGAATACCACTGGATCACTAATCAAGTCAACATGTACATCCTTTGGTAAAGGGCCTTCCTCTCAAAGATGTACACAACGCCTTCTCTTTCTGCCAATGGGAACATGTCAATAATCGCCCAAGTCTGTATAGTACAATTCACATTGTGTTCTATCAAACTAGTCACTTCACCAAACTGAATGTCTAAATGGTTAACTCCATTGAAGACTTTTACGATTGAACAGTTTTTCATCGAACCATGAAATTGATGATGAATACTGTTACCAAATACATGTAAGTTCAAATTTCATCATGAAATCGCATTTACATCACAACATGAATGAAATTGTCTTTTTTCACAAAAACCAATGTGTCACTACTCAAGTACAAGTACAAATTTCATCATGAAATCTCATTTACATCAAAACATAAATGAAGTTGTCCTTTTTCACGAATACCACTGGATCACTAATCAAGTCAACATGTACATCCTTTGGTAAAGGGCCTTCCTCTCAAAGATGTACACAACGCCTTCTCTTTCTGCCAATGGGAACATGTCAATAATCGCCCAAGTCTGTATAGTACAATTCACATTGTGTTCTATCAAACTAGTCACTTCACCAAACTGAATGTCTAAATGGTTAACTCCATTGAAGACTTTTACGATTGAACAGTTTTTCATCGAACCATGAAATTGATGATGAATACTGTTACCAAATACATGTAAGTTCAAATTTCATCATGAAATCGCATTTACATCACAACATGAATGAAATTGTCTTTTTTCACAAAAACCAATGTGTCACTACTCAAGTACAAGTACAAATTTCATCATGAAATCTCATTTACATCAAAACATAAATGAAGTTGTCCTTTTTCACGAATACCACTGGATCACTAATCAAGTCAACATGTACATCCTTTGGTAAAGGGCCTTCCTCTCAAAGATGTACACAACGCCTTCTCTTTCTGCCAATGGGAACATGTCAATAATCGCCCAAGTCTGTATAGTACAATTCACATTGTGTTCTATCAAACTAGTCACTTCACCAAACTGAATGTCTAAATGGTTAACTCCATTGAAGACTTTTACGATTGAACAGTTTTTCATCGAACCAACGTCGTTTGAAATCAGCTTTCGTCCTTCAGCACTGTATGTTTTCACTTCACTTGCAATGTCACCAAAGTACAAAATTTTCAGTTTGAATGCTGCTTGATAGAAGTCCTTCATGTGACACCGCATTCCTTCTGTGAGTGTAATTTCTTTGCCATGGACGACATTGAAGTGGTAGGTGATTTCCTCACTGCACGAGTCCCATATCTGATTTTCTGTTTTAGCTGGCTTGAATCGTCCACTCATAACCATATACATACACCACTCGTAAACCTACAACAAAATAATTTAATCCTGTTAATTTTTAATGTTTTCTTTTTATTTACATTTTTAAAAAAAGCAATACCAGTGCATTTCATTTCTATCTATGAATTTCATGTAGTGTATATCATTTTCAACTTTGAGAAAGAAGATGAGTCCTCCAAAAAAATGGTGTTACCTAAATATGAAAATTAGAATTTTTTTAAATAAGTTACACGTAAAATAAGAATTTCTGAAACATGTCTTATTACTTACAGCATAAGTCTCCATAACAGTGCTCTCTTCTGCACCCTTCTTCAGGCACTGCCTTGTAATCCACCCATTGGCTCTTTCATAGGGGAAGAGCCATCTTCCATACAAAGGGCCAAAGGTAGAAAATCCATCCACAATGTGATGGAGCAAGTGTGTGACTAGGTTCTGTGGTAAAAAAGAAATCTCTTAATTCATGTAAACATATTATAAATTTCATCATATATTTTTTTTAAAAAAGAAAATTAAACAATTGCACTGCTCTTTTAATCATTTGCACACGTTCTGTTCTGTAACTAAACTTTTGGTACAAAACAAAAATGGCCATGGATATCACATTGATAAATTAAATATACATATAAAATGTTTGTTGAAAATTTCTGTGATAAGTGAATGCATTAACAATTAATAGTAATACCTGCATGGAGAGAGGAAAGTCACGCTCAAACATTGCCAGTCCAGTGTGAACATCTTCCTGAAGAGAAGGAATGTCTTCTTCAGTCAGCTGTGGTGAGACCATTCTCTTGATGAGGTTCACAATGATGAACAGTGTTTCCTCTTGCTGATTCGGCAAAAAAACCCTTATGCACCAGGCAAGGGCCCCACTGGTTACAAACTGTATCAAAAACCAATGAATCAACTCAAACATAATTTTACTGGAAATTTCAAAATATCTTAAGATTTAAAGGAAAAAATTAAACTGTTACAAATTTTACAATTATTTTACATGCACACAGAACTTCTAAAATATTGTTCTCTACTAATAGCATACCTTATTTAGTAAATTACAAGAACTTTGTTTACGACCATTGGTAAATATATGTACCGGTAAACAATTTCAATTCCTTTTAATTTAAAGATGTTTAAAAATAATGAAGATAAAGAAAACATACCTGTATTTTTGAATTCATGGTACGTAAAGTCCAAGGCTTTGAAAAGTGGGGTCCGGGTGAGATGTCATAGCCGGAACTGTAAGTTACAGATGCTGCTCTGGCATCGGCAAGCTTTAGTTGCTCTTTGGACAGAGACCACGGGGTAGGGGTAAGATTTGCCTCTGGACTCTCATTTTCCTTGTTGGGTTTGCTTTTCTTCCGCCCTTTCCTAATAAACACTAGTGCTGCAACTGGATCTTCTGTCACCCAGATGTCTGAAAACCTCTGGAATTTCTTTTCGCAGTTACGAACATTACGTCCATCATGTTTTCCAGTTAGCATGTCCAGTACATGGGAGATGAAGTCCGCAATGGTGTGCATACCATCTGGCTGCATCTGCTGAAGAGGGATATATAGATAGACAGACAGACAGACAGACAGAGAGCCATTGAGATTTATATATTATTATTTCATATTTAAGGTACAAACAGAAATGGTGGACGACACCATTGGTCAAAGGATGAGAAAAATTCCATTGAGCGCCAGTTTTCTGAATATTACAAATCTGGACATACCGGTACACCTGGTCGATTAGCATGCTTAAATGCAATTGCAAAAGAACCAATAGTCTCAAAACGTGACTGGTCTAAGATAAAGCATACTGTTAGAAATATGATCATTTCAAAAACAAGAGGCCCACGGGCCTTATAGGTCACCTGAGCGTTATGCAACAACTTTCCAGTTATTGAATTTGATTCATGTTTTAAGCCAGATGCTATATGGTATTCACAATATTGAAAGAGGCACCATTGATTATCATAACAACACACTTACCAGTCGCTTAGCTTGGTTACTGAATACCCATACGCAGGGTAGGGGAACAATATTGCATTCCAACTAATCAGTAATATTCAGCAATAATCAGTAGTGCCCCTAACATTGTGACATAAACCCCTGACCCTAGGTCCACACATTGCACAAATTTTAAAAAGGCACCCTTAAAACTGCCCATCAAAAAATAAATAAATGTTTATCAAATATAAAGGAGTAGATTTCAAACAATTTATTCATTTTCAGTATATAAGTAGAGCCCACCCCTGACCCTGGGGCCTTGAATTCATAATTCTGCAAGATTTAGGCCTATGCTCATCATAACTATTTAGGTAATTTATCTGCTTCATACCCAGAGAAAGAGAAGAAAATTTTCAAAGATTTAATGTATTTTCACTATAAAAATCAATAGAGCCCCCCCCCCCCTTACACCAGAACCCCTGACCCTGGGGCCATAAAATTCAAAATTTTAGAAGAAGCATGTTTGCTCATCATAACTATGTACTGAGTTAGTTTATTTTATTCCTAGGAGCAGAGAAGAAGATTTTCAAAGAATTCATGCATTTTCACTATAAAATCAATAGAGCCCCCCCCCCCCCCCCACACACAAGAACCCTTGACCCTGGGGCCATAAAATTCACAATTTTTGTTCAGGCACTCTTGCTCATCATTACTATGCACTTAGTTAGTTTTTTTTAATACCTAGGGCAAAGAAGAAGATTTTCAAAGAATTCATGCATTTTCACTATACAATGTATAATCAATAGAGCCCCCCCCCCCCCCAACACCAGAACCCTGGGGCCATAAAATTCACAATTTTGGTTCAGGCACTCTTGCTCATCATAACTATGCACTTAGTTAGTTTATTTGATACCTAGGAGCAGAGAAGAAGATTTTCATAGAATTCATGCATTTTCACTATACAATGTATAATCAAGTAGAGATCCCCCCTCCCTTAACACCAGAACTCTTGACCCTGGGGCTATAAAATTCACAGTTTGGGAAAAAAGCACCATTGCTCATCATAACTATGCACTTAATTAGTTAATTTGATACCTAGGGGCAGAGAAGAAGATTTTCAAAGAAATTATGTATTTTAACTATATATAATCAATAGAGCCCCACCCTAACACCAGAACCCATGACCCTAGGGCCATAAAATTCACAATTTTGGTAGAGGCACGCTTGCTCATCTTAACTATGTACTTAGTTGATTTATTCAATATCCAGGAGCAGAGAAGAAGATTTTCAGAGAAATAATGCATTTTCACTATATACTTATTTAACTCCACCCTAACACTAGAGCCCCTGACCCCAGGGCCATGAATTTCACAGATTTGGTAGAGGACTCAATGCTGATTACAATCATGCAAACAGTTTGACTGCTTGATCTCATTACCAAATTTGTGAATTTTATGGCCCCAGGGTCAGGGGTTCTGGTGTTAGGGCGGGGCTCTATTGATTATATAGTGAATATGCATTAAATCTTTTAAAATCTTCTTCTCTGCTCCTAGGTTATAAATAAACTAACTAAGTACATAGTTATGATGAGCAAGAGTGCCTCTACCAAAATTGTGAATTTTATGGCCCCAGGGTCAGGGGTTCTGGTGTTAGGGCTGGGCTCTATTGATTATATAATAAAAATGCATTAAATCTTTGAAAATCTTCATCTCTGCTCCTAGGTTTTAAATAAACTAACTAAGTACATAGTTATGATGAGCAAGAGTGCCTCTTCCAAAATTGTGAATGCCTTAGCATCTAGCTTAAAACATGAAACAAATTCATCATTTGAAAGTTGTTGCATGATGCTCAGGTGACCTATAAGGCCCGTGGGCCTCTTGTTAAAAATGGGATTAATTTTAGTGGTTTTGGCCCCACCCCTCAGGCCCCAGGGGGAAGGGATCATTAAATTCACAATTTTTGTTTCCCTTCACCCATTGACGCTTTGTGCCAAATTTGGTTGAAATTGGTTCAGTGGTTGCAGAGAAGAAGCTGAAAATGTTCAAATGTTAACACACGACGGACGAAAACGGATAGCAATAGGGCACCTGTGTTTACTCACTCGATTTTTAGAGTCCTGTAACATTTTTCAAAAGAGTCCCACAGAAGATAATGGAACACATACAGCATGAAAACAAGAAGGAAGTACCTAAATCACTTTAAGGAATGTCTATCACTGTTATTGATTTCTTTTTATCCATCTAATGAAGACATCATTAAGGATTTCTTCAAAAGAATTCGGTTCAGAGTCAAGATCACAGGAGGAGGACGTTGGTAGTAGCAGCAGTTTGTTTGACGGTATAGCAGCAGTATGGTTGACTCCATAGTAGAATCTTTTTTTAAAAAAAAGGCAGAAACCTGGTAACGTGAAGTCAATTTTTATGTTATATCTCTTTCTAAAACATAAAAGCAAGTAGGAGAAATCTAGAAACCTATCAAATTTCACAGGACCCATAATTTGTCTGACATCATTCTTTTCAGCAGGTGGAAGGGCACAGTCTTGCATTTCTGCATGTTTTTGGCTATATAATAGCGGTATTCTGCTGTCTCGGGTAGAATATAATCTTAGACAGAGAATGTACCATGCAAGTCAAATTGATAGGAAAAATCTAGAATACTTTCTGCAAGTACAAAAGGATAGATATGATAAACGATATAACCTGAATCAATATAAAGTTTGTCACCTGGTTGCTATTCTACTAGAAAGTCCAAATACTGACCTGGAGAGTCACAAGCTGCAGTCGAGATACTTTGGTCCTTGTTTGGTGCTACAAAAGGTTAATTATTTATTATACGGAGTGCAGACAGACAAACAATCAGCATCAAGATTGTGCATCACAACTAAATGAAACCATACTACGGTGACAGAATGTCATGGATGGAGACTGCTTTGAAGAGATTTCAGAAGTCGATTTGAATTTAATTTCCAATTATCAGAAATTAATAAATATCCAGAGATATTTCTGACTTAAATTTGCTGATTTTCCTTCTTGAGACATTCATACTACTTCACCCTAGAAATGAAAGGATTTTATTCAATCCCAAATACCTTGAGTCCACGGATCTTATTCACAAGTAGACTAAATTACGAGAAATCTCTATACGATCGTCCATCAACCCATATGAAACAGGCAATGATATACATGTAATTTTAAATTGAAACATTATCAACAACATTGACGTTGTATCAAAATAACATTTGAGTCTGGAATAAATATATTAGTGACATATCTATATTCAGAAAACTCCAACGATTTGGTGCACAGAAAGTTTTTGACATACACTTTCATGTCTCGAAGGTGTCGTAAGAGTCCGCAAGCAATGAGGTACAGTGAGCGAGGGGGGTACGGCTGTCCATCCTGTTTTCTAGTTTCAACGATAAATCGTCCAAGATAGTAGTTCACCTCTTCGGTAGTCATTTCATGTAACGCTTTCACTATTTTGCCGGAATCATTTCTATGTGAGCGCCAAGACTCAATAAAGTGCCCCGTCACAGCATGATACGCCCGTCAAATATTATTCAATAATCATGAATTGGTTAAGATGAATGAAAATCAGGTAGCCTTGATTAACAGATTGACACAAATTTCAATTATCTAATATCCATTTCTTATCATACATCTCTAAGAGACTTTACAGTGTAGGGATTGATTATAACAAATAATAACATCATATACTTCTAAACTATGTTAGAGCATAACAAATATCCATCGATCTGCAGCTTAAAATTGTTAATTGCATATTTTATGAATTAATGGAAATGCTATTCAAAAATCAAACATAAATTATTCTTCAGACTATAACATTTTAAGTGAGGCATGACTGCAAATTATTGCAAATATATATAAATTGAAATATAATTTTTTTTTCAATGAACATGTATAATTAGTTTTAATCATATTGTACAATACTAATTTAGTTTTAATCATACACTACAACATCAATTTGTTTTAATTAATTACACCAACTGAAAGATCTTGGACTAGCCATCAAGAACTCTTTATTAACACAAGCAACCATGAGGCCATTTCTTTTTGCCCAACTCTCAAGGGATAAATTAAGATAACTCTGCATCAGATCTATAGAGACCTCTTAGCTCCTGACAATAAACTCATTAATTTCTCTCTAATTTGACATGCAAATTTCTGCTATCAAAATTCTTCTTAACCTGTGCTTGATATTCAAGCCCATGGGACAAAATGAATTCCTCTCAAAGCATAAACATTTGTTACAGATTGCAATAAAGTATATAATGAAAAAATAAGTTTTTGCTTAATTTAACATCTTTTAATAAGGATACAACTATATTTTTACATTTTTTAGGATGATGAAATTGTGAATTTAAAAAACTTAGTTTAAAAAAAATAAATCACTTAAATTAAAGGTCACAGTGACCATGAAATAGGCCCAGACACACCTGTACTTTAGATGTATACTTTTGCCAAAGCTCTAGGTCTAATAATGTTCTAGTTATAAGCTAGACAGGATTTTTCCATATTTGTTTATAGTATATTTGTTGCAAAAATATTTTTTTTCAATGAACACATATATTATTAGTTTTATTATACAATACTAATTTAGTTTAAATCATACATTAAAACATTAATTTGTTTAAATTAATTACACAAAATGAAAGATCTTGGTCTAGCCATCAAGAATTCTTTATTAACACAAGCAACCATGGGGTCATTTCTTTTTGCCCAACTCTCAAGGGATAAATTAAGATAAGTCAGCATCAGATCTAAAGACGCTCTTAGCTCCTGACAATAAACTCATTAATTTCTCTCTAATTTGACATGCAAATTTCTGCTATCAAAATTCTTCTTAACCTGTGCTTGATAATTATGCCCATTGGACAAACTGAATTCCTTTCAAAGCATAAACATTTGTTACAGATTGCTGTAAGGTATATAATGAAAAAATAAGTTTTTACTTAATTTAACACCTTTTAATAAGGATACAACTATATTTTTACATTTTTTAGAATTATGAAATTTAGACTTTAAAAAACTTAGTTTTTTTTAAAAAAAAATCACTTTGATTAAAGGTCACAGTGGCCTTGAAATAGGCCGCGACACACCTTCTACTCTAGATGTATACTTTTGCCAAGTTTGAAAGCTCTAGGTCTAATAGTTTTTCTAGTTATGAGCCGGACAGGATTTTTCCATATTTGGCTATAGCATCTATATTAAAGGTCACAGCGACCTACTTTTTGTGCGCGACACACCGTCTACCCAAGAAGTATCAGTTGACCAAGTTTGATAATCCTAGGCCTAATAGTATTCAATTTATGAGCCGGACAGAAATGGACAGACGGACAGACAGACGGACAGACATGAAGCCTATAACATAATACGACCCGTCTTAAGACGGGCGTATAAAAACCCGGAACGCTCAGGCTGTGTTCTTCTTGGTATTGCGATTCTCATGGGACTGTATCAAATCCTTAATTTCAGTCTCTGACAGGGGTGTAATAAAACGGTTACTTGCCGCAGATTCCTTCAAAAAAGGCTTCGAATCAGGAAAATCTAGGTCAAAATTTCCGGTATTTGTGTATTCTGATGACATATTATCCATCTCGTTGGATATGTCGTTCCGCGTGGTTAGTCCTTATTCATGCATTGTCTGAGACATAGACAACGTCGGAAAACCTTCAAATACGTCATTTTCTTTTTCTAACTGTTCACAGACCTGGGACAGGGTTACGTCATCTATATCCGACTGAAAAATGTCAAATGGGTCTGGAAATTCATTAAATAAATATTCTGATGCGGGACACTCGTCAACCTCCATCTTGACGCTCTGTAAGACTGCGCGCAAATGATGGTGGCGCGAAAGCAAGTTTGACAATCTGGGCGGAGCGTAGACAAAAGGTCAAGTGACCAATGATTGACATGATACAAGTTCCTTATTAAACAATTATTTGGGTATCACGTGATATTCTGATGGGTGTGAACTCGTTCGCTAGCGCAAACTCGTCACTACCCATCAGAATATCTCGTGATACCCAAAATAATTGTTCAATAACTGTAACTTATTGAATGAGCAAATGCATAGAAAGTTCTTTAAAAATATTAATTTATTTTGCTTTGAAGACGGCAAACAGCTTTGAATATCCTGGGTTTTGCTTGCATAAATGCATTTAATTGTGAAAGTACTTTTTTGACAAGCAAAATATGTAAGCGGACGATTTGATGCATCAAACAGGTTGGGCACACACCCCCAAATGGTCATTTAACACCCGTTTGGTGGTCAATCGCCCATTTCGGCGTCTTTTTAACCTACCAAATGGTGGTCTTTTTTATTCAAATCCAATTTTTATTGACATAAAGCAAAAGCGCATTTACTTAGGCATTGGGGAATTTAAATTAACACATTCCTCGCACATTTAAAACAATTTAGTCAAATTTCCATGTGGAATTTCTATGAAACATCGTAAAAACAAAACCCCTAATTGTTTGTGACGGCCGAACTATTTGCTCTAACAATACGAAAAATTATTTTGTTGTGTATAGTTCGGTAAAAAATATATTTAAACAAGAGGTATTAGTCTAGAGAAGTAACTTTTATATAATTCTCTATAAAATCCCGTTAAACACGAGCTCCTCGTATTGTATTCGTATGGTGGGCACTTATCGCTATAATAGTCATTTTCCCTACATTTGGATGTAACATTTATTCTTTATTTTCTTTTAGGATGAAGTTTCGATTTCTGTGCGACCCTTTGTGGTTTAGTATGCATATCTATGCTTTATCTACTATATTTATTAAATATTTTTGAATAAAAAATTTACAAAGTGACATTTGCAGTTGTTTTTATTCCAGGATTTATGTTTTTGAGCGATTATTTTATCATGAATTCACGGCATATCGTATTTTTATAAAGAATAAAGCCATAACCTGCTAAGTTAACGATAAAAGCGAATTTTTACCCTTCCTCTTATTTTAATTTTTGAAAATTTTCACTAATGGGCCTCCGTAGTTAAATCAGTATTTAAAGCCAAGTTCGGAAAAGATCGTCATTTTTAATTGATTAATATTATTGATCGGTTACCCGGATGACCGAAATATGAAGTGATAAACACGATTAATAGACTCAACAAGGTCACTAACTCCTTCTAAGGTCTCTTCATTCAGGCATTTGCTTTTCTGTAAAATAGTTAACCTGATATTCACAAGCATATTGAGCAAGGAGGGATCTTTATCGTGCCACACCTACTGTGACGCTGTGCCTTCGTTTATACGGTCTCATCCGAAGGACTGCCCCATTGAGTCGCCTTTTACGACAAGCAAGGGGGTACTGAGGACCTATTCTCACCCGAATCCCCACAAGGAAAAGGAAACATCAGAAAGAGACAAATATCTGCACTTTTCTCGTAGAGGATAATCATAATTTTATCATAAAGATGTCCTCAATTAAGCAGCGATCTAATTTAACATGCATTGTGCTCCAAGAGTAGTTTGCGTGTTGATTGTCGTGGAGTCGATTGTCTTTCTTTTGAAATGAATATATAAAAGAAAATGGTATATGAATTATTATTTAAAACTTCATTCAAATAAATAAAAAAAAACAATGACCCTTTGTTATGTTAAGATTTCTCTCTCCCTGAATTGAATATGTTTACAAACGCATTGTAGCAAACGAAACCTAAATCTCATTCTTCAGTCTGTCCGATCCTCAAGTCTTGGATTTGATTTGTGGTATTGCTGATTTACCAGCAAAGAGCTTAGTCATTAATTGCAACCAGTTTAATTGACAGTATATCAATACGATTTCTGCATTCAGGAGAAACCTTTATGACTGCTAAAGGGGTACAGCGAACATTGTAAGCCACATCCAAGTAAGAGAACAGCAGAAAAATGCGCTAGTGATGCTGTTGAAGCTGAAAACAGAAGAAATGTTGTGTAAGGAATAAAGGAGCCATCTTTTTTAATGTGTCGTTGTGACTTTGTCAAGTCTTCCAGCCTTGATTAGAGTGTTACATGGTGTTACAAAAGTGTTGATAAACTTTTGGACAAGTGGATGTAACAGAAAAGACATATTTTCAATTTCATCCAACATATCACTTTTTGATTAATGCCTGAACTAAATCAAAACACCTTCGTACATACATAGAGTTCTTAGAACAATACTGAATTACATTGAATATTGCAAATAGCCAGAACTGAGAACATGAATCTTCATTCTCTTTCAATTCAATGTGACATCATCGAAGAAAAAATGATTTCATCACTTTGCCTGTTTTGTCTTCATACTATTACACCTTAAGATTTGGAGAAAAGTAAGGTATTACTTTCATACTTTGTACATATACTTTGTACACATTCAGTTAAATGTATGAAGAAAGACACTAAACATGCACTAAACATTTAAACAGAAAAACCCAGAGACTCTGATAGATTTGTATATTTAGTTTATTTTCCTTGCTTATTATACCCTTGATAGTGCTTGGCTTCCTGCTTTTTAGACATTATAAATGCACGCATTATCGTTCTACACGCTCTGATTGTATAGAATCCAGTAATGTATATAAGTCAACTACTACTACTACAGTTTAATTTTTCATATAGCTATAGTTCCTCTTTATATTCTCATTGCATTTCTTTTTCATTTTTCTTGTAGGTGTTGTGACCTTTCTGTTTGTGTTGTTTATATATATCTATGTCTTCGTTATCGTCGTTTTTTTTTGTCGTCATCGTCGTAATCGCTCTTCTCCTTCCGAGTTAGAACCGCAACATTTGCCTATGGTTTTGCAGGAGGAGGAGAGCGATTCGATGTTTTCGGCTGAAATTGTGCTTGAAAGAGAGAAGTCGGAGTAAACCCCCCCCCCTGTTTTATCTTTGTAATTGTAACCGGTTTTTTTTTTTTTTTTTACAAACATTTATCTTGTCTTCGTCATGTACGTTACAGATTTTTTTTTTATTTTTGTAATTTTTTTAATGCCAGTTGTATGTGTGGTTGTATTTCTTTTCTATACATGTATGTATTAATAATTTTTGTTCACATGCCCCCCCCCCCCCCATTTACTTCTGTATGTCCAGTATATAATCATGACTTTTTCACTGTTTTTGTATATATCTATGTTTTGGTTTTTTTTTTTACTTTTATAGTTCTTGTCCTGTTCATGTCCATGTTTTATATGTTTTGTGTTCGTGAGGAAGAGGAGGAGGCGGAAGTGGAAGTCCCTGTTGTGGAGGAGAGAAGGCCCCGCAAGAATCCACGGATGCCGACCTGTGTCAGCACCCGTGTTCTGCGCTCGGCCAGAAATCGATGATGAAAAAACATAAGCATTCATTAATTCATTATTATTCATATAAACATATTCATTATTTTGTATATTTGTTTAATGGACGTTGAGATTGAATACTGTTCGTTATTTCCATATCCTTATTCATTAATCATATTTCTAATAATTTTATTTGCATTTTGTCATTACTTTCATCTGTATTCGGACCTTCTGTTGATTCCTAATTAACTGTCAAATCTCTTTATAATCGCTGTTATTAATATTCTTGTACTATATTTTAATATTATAGTTTTCTTCTTATGCGGATACCTCCCCCCTTCCTCTTCTTCACCTCGTAAAAAGTTTAATGTGCATTTGCTTGTTGTGTCGATTGATGTTTGTTTTTTTATTGTTTTTTTTAGTTTTTCCCATACGTTTTCCTGTATGTTTAATAAATCTTTCTTTTTTCTGAATATTTTTTGGTTTTTAGGTCACCTGAGTAAACTCAGGTGACCTATTGCTATCTGTTTTCGTCCGTCGTCGTGCGTTGTGCGTCGTGCGTTAACATTTGAACATTTTAAGCTTCTTCTTTGCAACTACTCAACCAATTTCAACCAAATTTGGCACAAAGCATCTATGGGTGAAGGGGAACAAAAATTGTGAATTTCATGATCCCTGCACCCCTGGAGCCTGAGGGGTGGGGCCAAAACCATTAAAATTAATGCAATCTTTAAAAATCTTCTTCTTTACTCCTGGACATCAAGCAGTCAAACTGTTTGTATGATTGTAATCAGCATTGAGTCCTCTACCAAAATTGTGAAATTCATGGCCCTGGGGTCAGGGGTTCTAGAGCTAGGGTGGGGCTAAATTGGTATATAGTGAAAATGCATAATTTCTTTGAAAATCTTCTTCTCTGCTCCTGGTCATTAAATAAACAAACTACTTACATAGTTATGATGAGCAAGAGTGCCTCTACCAAAATTGTGAAATTTATGGCCCCAGGGTCAATGGTTCTGGTGTTGGGGGGGGGGGGGCTCTATTGATTATATAGTGAAAATACATGAATTCCTTGAAAGTCTTCTTCTCTACTCCTGGGTATTAATTAAACTATCGAAGTGCATATTTATAACGAGCAAGAGTGCCCACAGAAAATTGGGAATTGTTAAACCCCAGGATCAGGGGTTCTTGTGTTAGGGGGGGGGGGGGGGCTGTATTGATTATAGAGTAAAATTACATGAATTCTTTGAAAATCTTCTTCTCTGCTCCCAGTTATTCAATAGATTAGGTAAGTGCATAGTTATGATGAGTAAAGGTTCCTTTACCAAAATTGTGATTTTTAGGACCTCAAGGTCAGGGGTTCTGGTTTTTTTTTGGGGGGGGGGGGTGGTGGGGGCTGTATTGATTATATAGTGAAAATACATGAATTCTTTGATAATCTTCTTCTTTGCTCCTAGGTATTAAATAAACTAAGTAAGTGCAAAGTTATAATGAGCAAGAGTGCCTCTACCAAAATTGTGAATTTTACAGCCCCAGGGTCAGAGGTTCTTGTGTTCAGGGGAGGGGGGGGGGGTCTATTGATTATATAGTGAAAATACATGAATTCTTTGAAAATCTTCTTCTTTGCTTCTAGGTAATAAATAAACTAACTACGTGCATAGTTATAATGAGCATGAGCGCCTCAGCTGAAATTGTGAATTTTAGGACCTCAGGGTCAGGGGTTCTTGTGTTAGGGGGGGGGGGGCTCTATTGATTATGTAGTGAAAATTCATGAATTCTTTGAAAATCTTCTTCTGTGCTCCTAGGTATTAAATAAACTAACTAAATAGTTATAATGAGCAAGAGTGTCTCTACCACAATTGTGAATTTTAGGGCCCTAGGGTCAGGGTTCTGGTGTTAGGGGGGGGGGGCTCTATTGATTATAGTGAAATACATAAAATCTTTGAAAATGTTCTCCTTTGCTCCTGGGTTTTAAGCAGTTGAATTACCTATATAGTTACGAACAAGGACCGTTAGCTTCCAGAATCAAATATTTTTGAAAAAAAAGGATGCCTTTTCAGAAATTGTGCAATGTGTGGATCTAGGCCTAAGGGTCAGGAGTTCATGTGTAGTAGGGGCACTACTGATTATTGCTGAATATTACTAATTAGTTGAAATGTATTTTTGTTCCTCTGCCTTGTCCATGGGTATTAAGTAACCAAACTAAGCAACTGCTATTAGTGTATAGTTATGATGATCAATGATGCCTCTTTCAAAATTGTGAATGCCATATCATCTGGCTTTAAACATGAATCAAATTCAATCACTGGAAAGTTGTTGCATAATGCTCAGGTGACCTATAAGGCCCATGGGCCTCTTGTTTTTTAACTTAAGGATATCCGATCCTCTGCCAGGAAGGATAACTAAAAAAAATATTTAATTTGAAATGCATCAAAGTGAACTTTAATCTTTAACTTTAATGAAATGCTGTGGATAAATTAACATTACTCTGTGGATTTAGAGACACTTCTATGAGTATTTATGATTTCTTATCTGCTAATTTTATAAACCTGAGGATCGGACTACCTTAATGGCATGCACAAAAATTGATTTATGTGCAACGTGATCCATGGACATGCAGTAACAACTATTAATTTTGTTTTTTACTAGTTATACGTTTTTAAAAGTAGGAAAGCACTTGTCTTTCGTTTCTGGCATTAATTAACGTCGGCATTTAAATGCTGACACAGTTCAAATTTTGCCTATAAAAAGATTCAAATGATTCCGGTTTTATATCTATTTTCGGACGCAATCCTACCTGCGATATCTCCCAGATTTCTCCCCCTCATTTTTACAATATGGCTCAACAGCTGATTACAGAAATGTAAGTCGAGCTCTTTCTCTCTCTCTATCTTTCTTTGTTTCTCTCCTTTCTCTTTTATTATGCTTCGAACTGTTTTTCAGGTTAAAAAAGAGCAGCGATCTTAGAGTTCCTTCGGTTGATTTACAAGAGTAGGTTTTTTTTTGTATGCGTGATGATTTTTTTAATTACAAGTTTTCAACAAGAAACTTATTGACGCAAGCGTCAAAAATCGGCCACAAATCAATTTATATAACTGTTGAATTTCCTTTCAGAAACTGAGATTTGCTGTTTTTAAAAATAAATTATTCAGAAACTGAAATTAGCTGTTTAAAAAAAATTCTTATATTTATCTGTTAAAATATCCTTGTGACATGAAAAAAAAATGCATGTGACAATGCCGATTGCATAATGCATGTACAGTATTATATGTATAGGCAATATAAACTCTGCGTCTCTGCACTCAGTTTGGTACA
The DNA here is from genome assembly GCF_032062105.1 of Saccostrea cuccullata. NCBI lineage: Eukaryota > Metazoa > Mollusca > Bivalvia > Ostreida > Ostreidae > Saccostrea > Saccostrea cuccullata. The sequence goes on along the minus strand of NW_026939465.1, from coordinate 65,998 downwards.
ACTTGCTGTTTAAGTAGTTTTTACATTAAAAGTACAAAACTTAAGTTTAAACTTAGCTATAGTTTGACCTTAATAAAAACGCAACACATTTTAACATGTGGGTCTCCTCGCTCTCTCTTATAGGATGTTACCCCCCCCCCCCCCCCAACTCCTTCAAGATCCACCACTACACTTCTCTTTCATCTCTTTGTTTTGGTGTTGAGATGTGGCGGGAAAATGTTTGGCACATTGTAAAACGAGCTCTATCCTAATCTCCTGGACCAACATGTCGTAATATTCTTTGCTTTTAAGAAATCAATATTTCATCATATTTTTGAAAGATATGCATAGGAAATGTTAAAATATACACTTCATTTCAAATTAATACAGCAGATCCTGTTTTAAAAAAAGAAAGTAAAATTGTTGATTTACAACGTGGTCTTTGTTTTAGACTATGCCTTACACTCCTACTAATTTTCTCCGCACTTCAGATATATCAGAGTTTGTCAATCAGGATTGGATGAAATAATTACCCAATTATTTATAAAATTGAATTTTACGAATATTGTGCTTTTTCCTAAACATTTAGAAATCTTTGTTTAATATTAAAACGCCGGCGATATGATGTTGAATAATTTTTATTTAAATTGTTAGCTCCGCAGAAACGCACAGGGACTTAAAACTTTCATATCATATAACCGACCGCATCCTGGCGGCCGGTAATTATGACAATTTTACGTTTCCTCGATTCCAGCACTGAAGAACCTATTAATATCAGCTCCGACTCGGATCTTACACCTCCAATTGGGTATTTCTTATTACTTTTCTTTTTAACAAAAATTTTTTAGCTTTTTATCAATCATTTTCTTCAATAAAATAAAATATTAAGTTCCCCCCGTTACTTTTTTTTTATAGATCACCGACAGTTGAATCATTATTAGCATTATCGTCATCTACTCACAGTCTGCTTCTTTTTCGGCTACTTTCAGGTATACATTTGCTTTTTCTTAACTATTAATATACGTCCAGGACAAGGGGTTTTTGTTTTGTTATCATCACTCCTGACCGTCATAAACCCAATTTTTACTTTCAGATCTCCTACACCTGTCTCCTCTAGATCTACTTCCCCGGAAATAACATCTCCTTCTCAAAGGTATTTTAATTTTAGAATTTTCCCGCTTTAATTTAAATATTCCTTTAAGTTTGTAAATATATTATTTTGTTTTCTTTTCTTTCAGTCCCTATTTCTCATAGACTGATGATGAAATACTCGATTTTGATTTAGGTCCCGATAATTTTGCTCTTTACAATATGCAGAAAGAACACGACCGACTCACAAGAGAACTGGTCTCAAAGAAAAAAATTCAAGAAACTTTAAAGAAAGAATTAAATGAAATTTCTACAGAGATTAAAAAAGATAACAAAAAAATTAGATATTGTGCAAGGGGATGTGAAAGAAACATGCAAAAAATTAAATTTTAAATAGTAAAATTCCCTTACTTTTCAATGGCTGTCGTCTAGCGTTGGTATTCATCGTTAGATTGTATTTTACCCCCTCTTTTATACCCTTTTCTTTGACCAATACGTCATTTTCAAATTAATTTAGTGATTTTACAAATGTTCGTTTGGGGTTTTTTCGTGTTTCGTACTTGTTTATTCCATAGTCTGCACGTAAAACACTTTCCTGTACATTACTTCTTTAAAATTTGTTCTTGTTCGTTTCATAGTCTTAATGTAAAACGCTTTCCTGTACATTCGGGTTTTCTGTATTTGTATTTGTTCGTTTCATAATGTCATGTAAAACATATCTCTCTGTACATTCGGGGTAACACCCCCCCCCCTCCTCTGTGTTCATTACAACAGAAATAAGGAATATGAGCTACGAATGATTTTGAAAATTTTATTGAGTTGTAGGAAAACAAGTGCAAATAAAATCACAACAGTTAGAAATATATATACATGTATCACAGTGTGTGTGTGTTTGTTTATAAATGGGGGTAACCAGTTGGGGGGTGTTTGGGTGAACATATGTAAACTATTAAAGGAAAAACATACAAAAATTGTTTTTTATCCTTGCATTGAATGGAGGGAGAGAAACATGGAGTCTACTTCAGCAATTAGCAATTTGATGGTTACGGAATGTGAGAAAGAACTAAACCAGTCTGACAGAGTTTCTGGGAAGATAAATATTGGGGCAGTGATAATTTATAGTATGATAATTGCAATTATGACACTCTTATCCGTAAACACTGTTATTTTGGAGAATGAACGCGAGGGAAGAAAGACACCAACTGCACTGGAAATTCGAAATTGCAATCAATGGAAGACCGAAAATATGACAACAGTACAACTTTCGTGTCCTTTCAGCAGCATATTTCCACTGAGCAAACTTAAGACATTTATGTGCTTATTTGTTCAAAGGAAAAAAATCGTTCATAGATATTCGACGTTTTACAGGGCATAATGCAACAGCGGAAGGAAAAAAAAACATTATACAAAATCAAATTAATCTTGATATATTAATTTGAAATGCATTTTGAAAATAAAGAACTGGTCATCCAGTAATGAAGTGTTTTGACAGACAATAAATTACAATTAAGAGAATAGAGATCTTTTAATTCTTGTGCCTTATTCCCTGAAGATTTGATAACACACACACACACTTGATAAGAGATATGGTTAAACAACTTCCAACACCAAAATCATTAATTTATCTTTAACTGGATGCATGTCCAGTCATTATTCCCAAGAGACAAATGAAATTACATTATCTTCTGTGCAATGTAAAAACTGTTTTTAACACTTGATGTTTCTTTTTTTTTTAAAGTTTTTATGAGTAGCTGTAGTTCACATTTTTGTACAAATATTCTAGATTCTATGTCTCAACCTTATACATGAGCCCAAAATGAACAAGTCAATTAAAATTTTTAAAAACCTGTAAAATGTAGAAAATTGAACAAAAAGAGTTGAAAATTCCAGGTGCACAACTTCATATGGTGAATAATAATTGTACAAATTTTCAGATTAATCCTTGCAATAGTTTCTGAGAAACGGTCCAAACAAAACCACAAAATAAAAATGAAAAAACACCTGTAAAATTCAAGATAATAATCCAATCAAGATGAAAAATATCAGGTGCACAACTTCATATGGTGAATAATATGTGTACAAATTTTCAGACAAATCCTTCCAATAGTTTCTGAGTAATGGTCCGGACAAAATCTCGTCTACAGACAGACGGACATGGTGATTCCAATATACCCCCCCCTAAACTCATATCGCCGGCGTTTTCGGGGGGTATAAAAAAGTGAAGAAAACTTTGCAATTAGATATTCAAAGTTTGGATGCCAGAATGGAAGAACTTTCTGAGTCTGCCAAACACAAGTTAAGGCATGGACATCTTAAAAAACTGCAAATGTTTGCCAATGAAAGGCAGTACATTCTGTCCTTACTGAAGAAATATTTCGGTAAAAAAATGTTTTTTTGAATTCTTTTATTTATTGCTGAATACAGTTGAACATCATGATCTCTAGCCTCAATTTTATGTATAAAATGTATTATTATTATATTATGTATAAAAGTTTATGTATATGTAAAATTGCGTTTTTGACTCCCAACTATTTAAACTGTTATTATAATATGATTTTCCTTTTTTGTTTCATAATTAGAGAAGTTGAGATTTCATACATGTACGTATACTTCTAGTTGGTAGATTCCCTGAATTCCTCACATGTTATGCCATCAATTTATATTGCAATTGCATTTGTCACAATGAAGAAATTTTATGCATTAAAAAGATTGCATTGCAATTTAATTTAACAATAAGATATATTTTATTAATTGTTTTATGGGTATAAATACGTTTTTTAGTCTATTCTAGCACATATACGGTCAAGAAAAATGACAACAGTAATTATCAGTAATTCTCAGCAGCGACAGTACCTCAACAGTAATTATCAGTAATTCTCAGCAGCGACAGTAAAAGGCAACAGTAATTATCAGGACATATCAGAAACAACAGAAAATATCAGTAACAACAGTAATAATAACAGTAAATATCAGTAATTATCAGCAAGAACAGCAAGGATGAAAGGGTGTCAGTCAAGAGGATTATTCAGAAGGTAAATGAATCAAAGACATGATCAAAGTTGTACTTTCAACATTTTTCATGTTTTTGACCATCTTTAAGTTTAAATTAGCTCTTCCGTCTTTCGCACACATTTTTCTTTTAAACCTTACTATAATTAAATCCATTTACCTTACTCGAAGATCATATAAACAGTTATCAACTTTTATGAAACTGCTTGTATCCCTTTGCCAACGATCATTTTGGAGTTCCTGGATACATGTACACTCACAATAACGCAAGATGCAGATTTTGGCTGTTGTATGAACACAAGGTTTTTATGCAATATTTTATTAACAACTGTTACATTTTAAAATCAAAATTACGTGGTCTTCATGGAACATTGTTCAACAATAAACCATTTCTTTATTCACATATTCTAGGATTGTAATTTGAATAGCTTTTAAAAACAAAACTGAATGGATATATTTTTAGCTCACCTCAACGAAGTTGGGGGAGCTTATGTGATACCCTCGGCGTCGGTGTCGGCGTCCCGGGCTAAGGTTAAGTTTTTTGGAACAGTTTTCTTTTTAAGTACTTCTATGTCCTATATTGATAAGAAATGCATGGAAGATGTTGCTAGTGTGTTTCATTGTACCAGTCAAAGTGTTATAAATATTTCATTGTAGATATGGAATCTGTTCAAATATTTGCGGACAGTAGAGGGAAAACTCTGTTGAAAATGTATGAGTAAAAATTATTAATATTAACATGCTAGATTATTAAGCCTCCATACAAATAATGCAAGAATCAATAGAAAAAAATGGAAACAAATTCATTTTTTGGACTCTGCCTACAATGAATATTGAAAAAGGAATAAGACCAGAAAGTACATGGAAAAACACCGCCTTAAATCTGAATCGAAGTACCCTTAAATGCAAACTTCCATCAATGTTAACATCCAAAAACTTAAAAATCGTAATATAATTAGAATGAATTCTTCTTCAAGTTACTCAAATCCATAATAAACATACAACTTGAGAAGTACATATCCCAATAAGAAGCGCTGGAACCAGAAAATGTTTTTATTATTAATTTTAAAATATCAGGGGTATCATGAGCGTCGAATGTTTATTTTCCTTCACCACCATGTCACGTGGTACTATTCACAAATCAGTCGTGCGTTTATTCCCAGATCGAGCAAAAGTGTATATTTCATTGGAAGTGATTTCTAATTGATTTTGGATATCTGAGCAATGTCAGTGTTACAAAAACTTTCTAACGATTTTGCAATAAGTACCTTGGACAAATCCAATGACGCCCCATTCAGGTCCAGATTGATGTTCATGTCATTGGACCACAAGATAACTTTGTAAATTCTCTTACTAAATAAATATGCAAGAGTTTATAATGCCTAAATATAAAACGCTACTGATAAGCGTTTAAATGGCTCTTGTCTGGCGAGATTGATGGGAAACCACCAGAAAAGATGCAGAAAGTGTATAAAGAAACGGCAAAACCGTCTGAAAATTCCAACTTGGAAAAGTTATCTAAACAATTTGATGGTTAGGATAAGTTTAGCTGCCGATCGACGATGAGCTTGCAAAATTTTTGAAAGCTATGTTTTCTGGAGACAAAACGTACGCAAAATGAAGAGAAGAAACAAGAAGTTGATGAAAATTAAAAAACTCCTTAAAATTGTGAAATATTTCTGGTACCGAAAGTCAATAAGGAAATATGGCGATCATTATCGGCATCTGCAACGAAGACAGATCTTGACATACAAAAGCCGCAAAAAAATCGCCCATGCCATAGTTTCGATGATCCAAGGCAGGGACACAAAGGTCAAAGGGGTCACAATCAAGGATGATACACTACAGGGAAGTACAAGTCTCTCTGTGGTGTGACCTAGCATCCTAAAAAATGGCATTGGACAAATGTAAATATATCTGATGTAGTTGTCCAAACCTACAATAATGAAAAATCTGTATCCACCACAAATTCCTGTATAGTTGTAGTAAGTGTAATATTATATTTAAAGTGCTTAGTTGAAACATAACATTCAAAGTTAAAGATATAAAAATTCTTCAATTAAAAGACAAAACACATCTTCCTTGCTCACGTTTCTAATGATATCCAATTTATCTTCCTCTTGTTGCATTTTTATTTATTCATTTAAATAGATATCATTGTTTTATTGTATTTTTACTTTTTAGAAAGTACAGACGCCTACATATACAACTTTGAATCAAGACATCATAGCCTTCAACATCTCAACGTCCATTAAACAAATATACAAAACAAGAGCATAGCAAACACGGACCTCCGAAACATCAGAGGTGGGATAACGAAACTTTATATGATAAATGACTCGAATTCGAGTATCAAACAAACAATAAGGAGATTAGTGAACCGGTGAGTATGAAACCTTTCTATACATGAACGTAAAGACGATCAACGGTTTTTTTTGCTGACGTCCTAAATCAATAAGACATTCAGTATAATAAAATAAATGGTGCCTGTTTTGTAGGGTAACATTTGAAATTGACACCCCAAGGAAAACCATTGTCAACCGACGCGTCAGCACCATTTATATAATATATCCCATATATCGGTTGTTTTGGGAGGGAGGGATAAGAGGTGTAACTCCTGAAAACAATGAAGACCCCGCATCTCGTTAGTGATCATTTTTCCTTGTGATGGCACACTTAGCAGACCAGTATCGGGAGGCAAGAATGACTAACGCTGAGACCCTCAGCTATGTCAAAGGCAACATTGAGAAGGGAGCAAGAACTACTCATATCAGCAAACCCGTCAAAATCTGTCCATTGTGTATTATAAGTCGCGGGCTCAAGTGAGGTTTTCTGATCAAAATTTGTCCGTTGTTTGTCATCCTCCTAAATTTTCACATTTTAGATGTTACAGTTGAGTCCATACATACCATCATCGAACACTGTATCAAAATATTGTTCTTTTCATGTAGTATATACCTCCTGTGTATCACTCAATTTTACTGTAGAATTAACGAAATCACGTGGCGTCGTGATCCGACTTTACGGATTACCAAACTGTGGTTTTCTGAATCCATATCACCACTCTCTGTAACAGATGATGCAGTGCGCAGAATCATGACCTTTTATTTCTTGTTCGTTAAAAAATTCCCTTGTGATTATGCCTTGTTTTATGGATAAATGGACAATTGTTCTCTTAAGTGTTATTTTGCTCTATTTAGCTGGTTATGAGGGGTCTATAATAAATTTATCATTATAACAATAACTTGATCAAAAGAGCCGCATCATTCTGTGGAAAACACCATGGAGTATACAAGTGGTAATGTGGTCTTCGTCAAGATGAATACAGAGTGATATTAAATTACTAGTCAACTGCCCCTTGTATCCTTTAGAAAAAAATTCTTTACATGTACGGCTGATATGATAAAATCGTTCCTTGTTAAGCAATGACCACAAGACTGATTGCGCCAAACACTATATATTCTACCGTCACATTGTGATAAGATTATTATACCCCCCGCTTGAAGAGTGAGGGTAAATAGTAATCGGTATTTCCGTCCGTCCGTCTGTCTTTTACGCTTTATCTCTTATTTTACTTGAAAAAGACCCTAATGGTAATCTAACAACCAAGCTATATGATAAACGTGATGACTTTAACTTTTCTATCGTCAACTTCCCTTACTTATACAGCAATATACCTTCATCACCTGCATACGGAGTATTTATATCTCAGTTGATTAGATACGCAAGAGCCTGCGCTACGTATGGACAATTTCTTAAACGAGGTAAATTATTGACAAGCAAGTTGGTGAAACAAGAATATCAACAGTCTCGTTTAAAGTCATCATTTCGTAAATTCTATGGTCGATACAATGACCTTGTCAGCAAATACAATTTATCATTGAATGAAATGCTGACTGACGTTTTTCATACCAATTGTAAATCCTTTATTTATACACTGAATTGACCACGGATTTTTTCCGTTATTTCCTGATTATGACAACGAGCACAGGGAGGGTGTGACCGGTCGGCAGGGGATGCTCACTCCTCCATGGCACCTGATCCCACCTCTGATGTTACGGAGGTCCGTGTTTGCTCTGCTCTTATTTTGTATAATTGTTTAATGGACGTTGAGATTGAATACTGTTCGTTATTTCCATATCCTTCCGCAACTCCTCTTATACTACTGGGTAAAATTTAATGACAGTTAACGGTGTAGGTTTTTAGAATGGCGTAGCTTATCTTGTGACATTTGCAGCTGTACATCTGAATAGATAATATATTTTTTTTATTTTTAACATATGTATATTATATAGATTATAAATTTAGATACATAGTATTGATAATAGACTATTCGCTGTGAAAACTTTGCAAGGCTGGGTGATAAATGGACCTCTTGGAATTCATTCCAATACGAGTAATCGATTTGTATCTGTTAATCGTGTCGAAGCGAAACCCATGATCAACTTGGAGGAACAGATTCGTGATCAGATCAATCATGACTATAATGAAAGAACTATTGATAAATGTGAGCCCTCAAAGGAGGATAGAAGATTCTTAGTATGCTATATTGGTAAAGTAAAACATGCTTATAACAAAGTACCGGGGACAGGCATTATTATATGTGTAATGTTATATCCATTAAGTGTTCAATAAATAGGATTGCGCATGCCCGACATCTAAAAACCTTGAAATTCTGAGAGGAAAGTTTTTACCAACAATTTTTAAATCGTTGAAAATCAGACGCCCAAAATGTAGCAACTTTAATAAGGGCAATGAGTTAAGTATTATGTGGCAACCCATAGAAGAAATATAACGCCAAGCATCGGGAAAATCTTCTGTGTATTTTCAGTAAGTCAACATTGGTATTTACCTGGTGAGCGATACTCATTCTGTTTATCAGGTTAGGATTCATCCCCGTTATCGCGATTGTCTCTGAAATAAGGGATATTTCCTTTTATGGTTATAACTCATTCGCACCAAAGGATTTTTTTTTTCGTGCATTTCAACTTTTCGACCGCTCATTATTTCTTTGAAGACATTCGCAGTATGCCAACAAGTGTGGTAAGTTGAACACGTATATCTGACTATTTTTACGTAATTATGTCTTATAAATATTAATTTAGAAATAATTAGATAACAAAGGTGTTCAAAACTAATGTTATAGATAGCACCGATGCTCTTACAGCTACTCCTCATACTAAACTCATTAATATCTCTTTAAGGTGACGTGCAATTTTCTGTTATCAAATATTTCTTGACCAGTGCTTGCTAATTACACTCATAGGAGTAGTGGAATTTCTCTAACATACATTACATTTTTATAGATTGCTGTCAAGTATATGCTTTTTAAAAATATGTATATTCTTGATTTAACATGAAGAATTGTATACATGTACTAGCTAGTATCTCACCAATCCAAAGAATATTACTAAGTAGCAGACAGGACGATAATGGATCTACCAGAACTGTACCTTTTAAATTTATTAACAAAGTTTTGTATTCTATTTGGCAATTTTTTGTTTTATTTTTTGTGATAAAAGTAAGCTTTATGCTATCGAAAACAAAGTTTAAAAAAATCATGTGACTTCGGTCGGAGACTTCAAGACGAAGAAATTAAAGCAAGAATACGCATAGCCAATGGCTTAACAAACACAACAAACTTCACAGAGGTCTACTGCTACACAATTCATGATTCCTGAATGGATAAGATGAAAAGGACAGTTATTTTCTCCTTAGTCAGTATCAGTTTCTGGATGATGGTACGGTCAGATTGACTAAAGAGACGCACGTACTGGTCACTCTAAAACAACATATGAATCGGGAGTCTCAGCCGGAATGTATATCCTTTAACTATCCGATAACTGTATATCATATTTCATTACAGTGTTCTGATTTCATATCCATTCGAAGCAGATATCAGCATACATTGTGTTTTGACAATACTAAGAGCCATTTGATTTTCTAAGCAACATTTTTCAATATTTTCAAAAATCAGAATTTAGGGCCGTTTCAATACTAAATATATTATTTTCATAAATATGCAGAGTTGCATCCTCAGCAAACATATCGATATTTGCATGACTTACATGTAAGGGAAGGTCATTAATATACTACAAAAACAAAAGGGGGCCTAATATTGATCCTTGTGGCACTCCTGCTGTGACAGGTAAGACATCAGAAGAAGTTGTACCAATTTTTACACATTGTGTCCTGTTATTTAGATATGAGTGAAACCATTTAATTGACAATTCATCAAAGTTGTAGTTCTTTAATTTTCTATAAGAATCTCATGACTCACAGGTACTCGGTAGGGGTTTGTTTTTGTTGAGCTAAGTTTGCTGATATGGTGAAAGGGAAAAACAGTACTTTGACCGGGATTTATCCATACATTACTTCATGAACATAGTATTCATTTTAATCCCTTGTAAGCAATCGTAATTATACTCAGTCATTTCTGTTCACGAACATGGGAAATTTCCGAAATGTAACGAATGCCTTGCGAGATAACTTCAGAGTATGGTTTTGTATACATGGTCAGCGGTCTATCCCCTTGTGAAGGATACTTTCAAATACCAATTTTTCAGAGATTAAGGCATGCTTATATTCATGTTGTAGAAAGATTAAATGATGTCGTTGAATATATTCTTTGAAAATGTACAACTTACTTTAATATTTTAATATTGGCCTACATATACATATAGAAAAAATTGTCGTTTTTGTTTCCTAACAGACTTATTGCTATTTTAAAATTTTATGTATACGATCATACAGATGCTAAAATTGGGGGGGGGGGTAAAATCTTAAAAACATGATGAAAAAATAATTTCTAACGAATACAAAAGGGTTTTTTTTAGTAACAATAACGTTCCAACAATCAATAAAGTAATGCGACGTTATTCAACGTTAAATAGCGTTATCTTTTTAAAATTGCATTGCTTTCAGTTTGAGTTTTAATAAGAATTTAGAATGTATACAATAAACCAAAAGTCTCTGTCCAGACTGAAGCTCTACTGGTTTGAACTTATAGCAAAGGAAGAGAAAGTACTTTTAAAGCAGCTGGGATTTGAAACTTTATATATAAACAGCATTAAATAGAATAATGATAATTGATAAAGTCTCTTTATGTTCTTAGTGTAGTCTACTTGTGTGCCAAGTTATACTGGAACCAGACCAAAACTGTAGGAGGAGTAGCATTTTGAAACAATTTTATAGACATTTCTATTTTTAGTAACCACGGCAACACCATTCATTGAAATCAAAAACCGATATAAAGAATTAAGTATCTTAGTGTAGTCTACTTGTGTGCCAAGTTATATTGAAATTAGATCAAAACTGTAGGAGGAGTAGCATTTTGAAACAATTTTACAGATATTTCTATTTTTAGTAACCACAACAACACCATTCATCGAAATCAAAAACCAATATACTGAATTATGAATCTGGGTGTAGTCTACTTGATTGCCAACTTGTACTGAAATCAGATCAAAACTGTAGGAAGAGTAGCATTTTGAAACAATTTCATGAAAATTTCTATTTTTAGTAACAACTGCAACACCGTTCATCGAAATCGAAAACCGATGCACAGAATTATGTATCTTAGTATAGTCTACTTGTGTGCCAAATTAAACTGAAATCAGACCAAAACTGTAAGAGGAGTAGCATTCTGAAACAATTTTACAGAAATTTCTATCTTTAGTAACCACGGCAACACCGTTCATCGAAAACAAAAACCAATACACAGAATTATGTATCTTCCTGTAGTCTACTTGTGCCAAGTTATACTGCAATCAGACCAAAACTGTAGGGGGAGTAACATTTTGAAAGAAAGTCACGGCAATTTCTATTTATAGTAACCACGGCATCACTATTCATCGAAATTAAAAAAACCGATATACAGAATTATATATCTTAGTGTATTCTACTTGTTTGCCAACCTTTACTGAAATCAGATCAAAACTGTAGGTGCAGTAGCATTTTGAAACAATTTTACAGAAATTTCTATTTTAAGTAACCACGGCAACACCGTTCATCGAAAACAAAAACCAATATTCAGAATGATGTATCTTAGTGTGGTCTACTTGTGTGCCATGTTATACTGAAATCAGACCAAAACTGTAGGAGGAGTAGCATTCTGAAACAATTTTACAGAAGTTTCTATTTTTAGTAACCACGGCATTGAAATCAACAATCGATACACAGAATTATGTACCTTAGTGTAGTCTACTTGTGTGCCAAGTTTTATTGAAATTAGACCAAAACTGTAGGAGGAGTAGCATTTTGAAAAATTGTTTACGGACAGACAGACAGACGGACGGACGCCGGACGCATTACTATCGCATAAGCTCTTCTGGTCTCTGACCAGTAGAGCTAAAAATTTGGTATCAAAATATTCAGAAAAACTATCTTTTTCAGAATCAGTGAAAAAACGATTTTCGAAAATGTTGTCACGAAGGTCCATTTTTGCTTGACGCAACTCATATATTTTTGCATTAGGTATAGTCTAAATACAAATCTAAACTATTAAGTTTAAATCTTAAAAAATATATATATCCTTATACATCCATTCAAAGCAATTTATTGTGTTTTTAACAAGTTACAATTAATTTCCATGAGAACTAAATAATAAATATATCTTTTTTTTAAATAAAGATTTGGAATGGCTACATAAAAAGGAAAATGTGCAAGAATTTGATTTCTTTTAAACCACGAGCTACTATTGTGCTATTTAATTGAAAATTAATAAAAATCCCTTCCCTGTCGCATGCTTCATTCGAGTATTTGTCCTTAAAGCTGAACACTTCTCATAAATAAGCACTGTCAGACGGGTATATAAACCGTTCGCTTTTGTTACACCCGATTGCACACTCGAAACTCGTGGCCGTCATGTCGTACTCCTATCGTGGTCTTAGATTTTTTGCGTTGATTTCTTGTTTTTATGTGCATTTGCCGTTTGTAAATAATGTATTGACCTGTATTTTCCATGATACTTTTGTCTTGTTTTGGAAAAAATACGTAAAATTTGATAATTTCATCGATATTAAGTAGCACGCTTTGTAAGATGTACGTCTGCACTCGTCGGATCTCTATAGTAAATATATATTATTATAACAGTAACTTGATCCGAAGGGTCGTATCACGTCGAGTTGACAGGCGCGGATCATCAGATCTAACGAGACGCGAAGCGTCGAGTTTGATCTGATGATCCGCGCCTGTCAACGAGACGTGATACGGCTCTTCGGATCAAGTTACTGTTATAATGATAAATTTATTATATACCCCCTTATAACTGGCTAAATATATTAAAATAAACCTTTAGAGATAAATTGGATAATTTTAATCCATTGAACAATGCATAATAACAAAGGACTTTTTAACGCGCAAGAAAAATAACGTCATATTTCTGCGTACTACGTCATCAGTTTCAGAGAGTGGTGATATGGATTCAGAAAACAACATGTTGGTGATCCGGAAAATTGGATCACGACGTCACGTGATAGCGTAAATTCAACAGTAAAACTGAGTGATAAACATTAGGTACATAATAAAATACATTGAACTGACTAGCGATCTGCTCCTTATATACGAGTTGTAGGGAGAGCGTTGAAGAACGAGAAATATGGCGGACTATGCATATTTACGAGTAGTGTTCAGCTTTAATATACTCTGCATAATTATCGGACATTTTGTCACAACTTTCCTGTGCATTTGGTGAAAGCTTATATATTATTCCATCTTTATGGTCATCTTAGATGTTCATCATTACCTCTATGAAAGACTGCATCGAACTTTCTTTCAGAATAGAAAAGTTTTCCTTAACAGTGGCACTACTGTTCATCGTTGGGCAAGTAGAAAATAAAAGGATCCTGTCTAATAGCCCATCGCCTGAAATTATTGAGAGAAATGGCTGTGGTTGAATCATGAGAATTAGTGACATTGATGTTTCCTTGAACCGTCTTGTGCCACTTGCTAAGCTCATGAAACCTCCTTTCCATTCCATAACTTGCAAAGAAACGTTCTCTCGCCTTCACCTCTCCCCTTCTGGGTATTAACAGATGAGAGAAATCTGTGTCCTTCATCACTTGTAATTATTCCATATCCATTGTTTTCTATTTGCTGTTTGTGAACCCCAGCCGTCGTATAATTTTCAATTTGAATTTTTTTCCCGTTATTTCTGTATATTTATCGAAGACAGGCTCCATAACTTTTTCATATAACGTAGATTTCCCCGCGCCAGGATCTGCGACAATGAACATAAACGAATTTAAAGGTGACGAAAATGCTTCTCCATTCCCGAGAACTCTAGTTTTGGGTCCGCAGAGTGCCGCCGCCATTGCTATTAACGAAGGGAACAGCAAATTCTGCGAACAATCGCGCGCTTTCTCAAAAACATTAATTCAATCCATTATATCCTCTTCGAAACATTCGTTCCAATTACAATCAATTTTGGAAGATGATTTGTATATTTCAAGTATGTCCCGCTCCTTAAATTTTTTGTACGCCATACCTTTTTTGAAGTGATTTGAACTCTATGACGTCAGAATGTTTATCTTGTATATCGACAGTTTAATTGATATTATGACGTCACACTCAATAAATAATCATCGATATTTCAATTTATGAAACGTCATCACAATGACACACACAAATGCAATACTCGATTTGAAAGTCATTCAAATTACAGAATATGGTTCAACATCCCGTATTGAGCTGGGGAGGGATTCAAACGCGCTTTCATTTCTCTTATTGACAAGAAACATATTGACGCAAGCGTCAAAAATCGGCCGCAAACCAATTTATATAACTGTTGAAATTATTTTAGAAACTTAAATTTGCTGGTTTTTTTTTTAAAAATTTCTTATATTTTTCTGTTAAAATAACCTAGTGACACGAAAAAAAAAATGCATGGACAATGCCGATTTTCTTCATGAATAATGCATGTACAATATTACATGTATAGGCAATATGAACTTTGCATTAATCTGTTAATTGTCCTCTGCGTCTCTGCACTCAGTTTGGTACAACTTTCGAACTCTTGTGAGTTTGCTGTTTAGTAGTTTTTACATAAAACGTACAAAACTAAAGTTTAAACTTAAACTTAGCTATAGATTTACCTTAATAAAAACGCAACAAATATATAATATGTGGGGCTCCTCGCTCTCTCTCTTAGAGGATGTTAACCCCCCCCCCCCCCAAAAAAAAAAAAAAAAAAACTAGAACTGTCCAGTAGGGACAAATACCCCCCGCTGGGTTTTTCAGAGAAGGTGCCGATTCAAAAATACTTTATGGATCTAGAAGATGAAATGTTCACAATTTACTTAAAAAAATTTGCAGTGAAATATAATTGCTCATCATGTTTCTTAATGAATGAAACGGAGACTGCAACCAAATGAAACATCAATACTCATACATTGTAATTCCATTGTAACATTTTTTAAAAAAAAATTTCCATTTAATTTTTCTTCATTACTGCATTAAAAAAATATATTGCAATTATGTGTTATGTCACTCTGCAAACTGATTGTTGAAAAAAAAACCATTATGCAAAATCAAATTAATCTTGATATATCAATTTGAAATCATTTGGAAATAAAGAACTGGTCATCCAGTAATGAAGTGTTTTGACAGACAATAAATTACAATTAAGAGAATAAGAGAAGAGATATCTTTAATTCTTGTGCCTTATTCCCTGAAGATTTGATAACACACACACACTTGATAAGAGATTTGCCTAAACAACTTCCAACACCAAACTCATTATTTTTTCTTTAACTGGATGCATGTCCAGTCATTATTCCCAAGAGACAAATGGAATTACATTATCTTCTGTGCAATGAAAAAACTGTTTTTAACACTTGATGTTTCTTTTTTTTTAAGTTTTTATGAGTAGTTTTAAGCTGTAGTTCACGTTTTTGTACAGATATTCTAGATTCTATGTCTCAAACCTTATACAGGAGCCCAAAATGAAGAAGTCAATTAAAATTTAAAAAAAACCCTGTAAAATGCAGAAAAATGAACAAAAAGAGTTGAAAATTCCAAGTGCACAACTTCATAATTGCTCATCATCTTTCTTAATGAATGAAACGGAGGTGCAACCAAATGACACATCAATACTTTTAATACATTGTAATTCCATTGTAACATTTTTTTAAAAATTTTTTTCATTTAATTTTTCTTCATTACTGCATTAAAAAAATATATTGCAATTATGTGTTATGTCACTCTGCAAACTGATTGTTGAAAAAAAAACCATTATACAAAATCAAATTAATCTTGATTTATCAATTTGAAATGCATTTTGAAAATAAAGAACTGGTCATCCAGTAATGAAGTGTTTTGACAGACAATAAATTACAATTAAGAGAAGAGAGATCTTTAATTCTTGTGCCTTATTCCCTGAAGATTTGATAACACACACACACTTGATAAGAGATTTGCCTAAACAACTTCCAACACCAAACTCATTAATTTATCTTTAACTGGATGCATGTCCAGTCATTATTCCCAAGAGACAAATGAAATTACATTATCTTCTGTGCAATGTAAAAACTGTTTTAACACTTGATGTTTCTTTTTTTTTTAAAAGTTTTTTATGAGTAGTTTTAAGCTGTAGTTCACGTTTTTGTACAGGTATTCTAGATTCTATGTCTCAAACCTTAAAAATGAGCCCAAAATGAACAAGTCAATTAAAATTTTAAAAAACCTGTGAAATGCAGAAAAATGAACAAAAAGAGTTGAAAATTCCAGGTGCACAACTTCATATGGTGAATAATAATTGTACAAATTTTCAGATTAATCCTTGCAATAGTTTCTGAGAAACGGTCCAAACAAAACCCCAAAATAAAATGAAAAAACACCTGTAAAATACAAAATAATAATGCAATCAAGATGAAAAATATCAGGTGCACAACTTCATATGGTGAATAATATGTGTTCAAATTTTCAGACAAATCCTTCCAATAGTTTCTGAGTAATGGTCCGGACAAAGTCTCGTCTACAGACAGACGGACATGGTGATTCCAATATACCCCCCCTAAACTTCGTTTGCGGGGGGTATAAAAAAAACTCCTTCTAGATCCACCACTACATTACTTCTCTTTCAATCTCTTTGTTTTAGTGTTGAGATGTGGCGGGAAAGTGTTTGGCACATTGTAAAACGCGATCTATCCTAGTCTTCTGGATGAACATGTCGTAGTATTCTTTGCTTTTAAGAAATCAATATTTCATCATATTTTTGAAAAACATATATAGGGAATGTATAAATATACACTTCATTTCAAATAAATACAGCAGATCCTGTTTTAAAAAGAGAAAGTAAAATTGTTGATTTACAACGTGGTCTTTGTTTTAGACTATGCCTAACACTCGTACAAATTTTCTCCGCACTTCAGTTATATCAGAGTTCGTCAATCAGGATTGGATGAAATATTTACCCCATTATTTATAAAATTTAATTTTACGATTATTGGTCTTTTTTAAACATTAAGACAATCTTTATTAAATATATATGAATATATATTCAGCGATATGAATATGATGAATGTTGAATATTTTTATTCAAATTGTTAACTCCGCAGAAACGCACAGCGACTTAAAACTTTCATATCATATAACCGACCGCCTCCTGGCGGCCGCTAATAAATGTATCTAAGTGACCAATGCAGTAGAATGCTACTTAAACTAAAACTACAGAATAACATGAATAATCTAAAATAAAACAAAAGAAAAATAATATATCTACGCACAGCGACTTAAAACTTTCATATCATATAAACGACCGCCACCTGGCGGCCGGTAATAATAACATCAACAGTGTGGTACAAGTACCATTTGTATATATACCTCGTCGGGCTCGGAGTGCCGAATATTATACAATGACCTACATCCTACTTTCCGGCCCTTGTTTGTTGTGTGTAACCAGGTTTGTGGGTAATACATATCATTACCTCTTGACGATTACACTAATGAGAAATTATTTAAAGGACCATGCAATTGCCGCATGTTTTCCATCAATTTGATGTCTGGCATATGGCAAATAGCATTCGTCATAAAATGTAGGTTACAGCAAAGAAATTGAAGATTTAATGCCATTGGGACGGAGCATTATAAGTCATGTTTAGTATTGTGTTGCAGAATGTGGAGGAGATCGGGAGCTTCTGATTGAAATGTGGACACCCATTTTACACCTTATTCAGAATGCCCACTGGATGAAGTTGTCCTCCGCTTTCTTTTAAAAGATCAAAGCACTAGAAAAAATTGTAATGGACAAACGAATACAAAAGAATTATAAAAGTATCAAAAATTTTTGTCACATAGGAGAAACCGAGGTGTTCCATTCTATGATGCTGAAATATGTTCCAAAGCGACAGGAATTTCAGTACCTCCAAATGGTTGTAAGTTCTTAAGTTGAAATTTCTTTTTTGTTTTACTTAATTAATTACTCCAAAGAGAAATTAATATTTATAAAATCATGATTAATTTACAACTTCTAACCTGTTAATTGAAACTTGGGACGCCTGTCCACTTTTTATCGTTAAAATGCAATATATGCTGTTTCAAGAACTACTTTATTTAAACACACAATGTCAAAGTCACCTTGTCATAGTAACTATGCTGTGAAATACACGGACATAGAGATGAAATGTATTTTTCCGGATAATGCTCGAATTCCTTATAATACCATACTGCCAGGGCAACTATCGACAGTGGCCCAACAGGAAATATGATTCGTGCCTAAACTGCTACTCATCTCAGTGCCAAAATAACCCAGAGCTCACAGTCAGCCCATCAAGCCGATGGTTCATCACCTCTCATAGTTATTGGTGTAACCAGACTTACCTTCATAAGGGATAAGCAAAACTATTTTTTGAAGAACTTGTAGTAGAAAATCTCGACTGTGAATTGTAAGCAGTCATACCATTCATGGAAAACAATGACATTGCTATTCGCCCATGACAGCCAGACAGACCCTTGATGAAGAAAATACTGAAGTGAAGTGCCTGATACCAACACAGAATAGATACGAAATGCTGAGTCAAATAGAAATAGAGAAACCTGACGCAAGCAGGATTAGAACCCAACTTACCTCAGAGTATGATGATCTACCAGACAGAACCCTTGCGTCTATTAAGCCTCAAATTTTGCAGGCTTTGGACCTGCTCATGGAGGAACTCCGCACGAGTGAAGATGCAAAGTCCTCTTATCCATGTGTGAGGTGATTATCGGGAATGACTATACTTACCAATATAGGTTGTCAGATGCTGAAATGCAGATACATGCAGTATGACGAGCACATATTGCACGTGCCCCACCAGAGTCAACAACAGTATGGCCTAGCGAATTTGTTGAGATTGAGTTACCAACTGACATGGCTCCTACTGATTCTACATTTGCGATAGAACCCCATCAAAGCAGCTACGCAACTCAGGCAGATGAATGGCCAGAACCGTGTGTTCTTCAAAGTTTGGCTGGAAAATTACGTGTACCTAATCTCACAAGCACACCACGTGTGCTCAAATGCAACGAACACTTTTGCAAAGTCCGATCTACATCTGTGCATGAAGAAAAGAGCTCTTCAACCTCACCCATAGTAAAACAGACACAACTTAGTTCTCAGGTTCAAAATTATTACTTATTCGGTATGTATACTCCACTAATAAGGTTCTTTTAAATGACACCCAAGTCAATGACTAACAACTGTGGTTTTTCTTTAATTTATCTGTCAGCTGTATTACCTCCCCATAAATCTGATTAATGATGGCACCAGATGGCATAATACTTATGAAAGCTTTGTATGTTTATAAGTTTTCTGGACTGTGCAGATGGAGATCTGAGGACCAAAGAACTCACCAAGGAACAAGGAGGAAACTTAACCTATCAGAGTGCCAAGAAAGTAGCGCTTTGAGCCCATTTGAAGATCAAACTAGATATAATTGAGATGGTGACCATCTCAAAGGGCCCCGCTTTCAACAATGAACATGAGATTATAAGGTTAAAACAATATGAGCTGCATGTTTGACATCAGAAATTTTATTGAAACACATTTAACAGAAACATATAAAACTAGAACTGTCCAATAGGGACAAATACCCCCCGCTGGGTTTTTCAGAGAAGGTGCCAATTCAAAAATACTTTATGGATCTAGAGATGTTCACAATTTACTTTAAAAAATTTGCAGTGAAATATAATTGCTCATCATGTTTCTTAATGAATTAAACGGAGGTGCAACCAAATGAAACATCAATACTAATACTGTAATACATTGTAATTCCATTGTAACATTTTTTTTTTTCATTTAATTTTTCTTCATTACTGCATTAAAAAAATATATTGCAATTATGTGTTATGTCACTCTGCAAACTGATTGTTGAAAAAAAAACCCATTATACAAAATCAAATTAACCTTGATATATCAATTTGAAATGCATTTTGAAAATAAAGAACTGGTCATCCAGTAATGAAGTGTTTTGACAGACAATAAATTACAATTAAGAGAATAAGAGAAGAGAGATCTTTAATTCTTGTGCCTTATTCCCTGAAGATTTGATAACACACACACACTTGATAAGAGATATGCCTAAACAACTTCCAACACCAAACGCATTAATTTATCTTTAACTGGGTGCATGTCCAGTCATTATTCCCAAGAGACAAATGAAATTACATTATCTTCTGTGCAATGTAAAAACTGTTTTTAACACATGATGTTTCCTTTTTTTAAAAGTTTTTATGAGTAGTTTTAAGCTGTAGTTCACGTTTTTGTACAGATATTCTAGATTCTATGTCTCAAACCTTATACATGAGCCCAAAATGAACAAGTCAATTAAAATTTTAAAAAACCTATAAAATGCAGAAAAATGAACAAAAAGAGTTGAAAATTCCAGGTGCACAACTTCATATGGTGAATAATAATTGTACAAATTTTCAGATTAATCCTTGCAATAGTTTCTGAGAAACAGTCCAAACAAAACCCCAAAATAAAAATGAAAAAACACCTGTAAAATTCAAAATAATAATCCAATCAAGATGAAAAATATCAGGTGCACAACTTCATATGGTGAATAATATGTGTACAAATTTTCAGACAAATCCTTCCAATAGTTTCTGAGTAATGGTCCGGACAAAGTCTCGTCTACAGACAGACGGACAGACAGACAGACGGACATGGTGATTCCAATATACCCCCCCTAAACTTCGTTTGCGGGGGGTATAATTAATATTAAAAATTACAGATGTATAAGTACTATGCTCAAACTGAAAGAGCGTCTGGTGGTTTCTCTATAGCAATTCACAATAAATATATTCATAGCCAACTAGATTTAATTAAACCAAAAATTCTACAGAAAGCATCTGCTGACAAAATAAGTTCAGATGCAGAGTTCTGCGAAATTTTTAACAGATTTAGATCTGGCGAGGTTGGAGATCTTTGTAGGACCAACAACATCATAAAAATGATTGGGTATAGACATTTCAATCTGAGACCCCATGAAGAGGGAAAGTAAGATGAGGTCCTTAAAACTGTCATAGCTGAGATGAGGGAAGTCAGTAAACTGTATCTCAGATTTCGCAGTTTGAGTGGTGAGGATCGGACTGTGGAAGATATGTTTGACAGAGATTATCTATATGATCTTATTGAAGCCCTGCAACAATTGGTAACAACAAATGACCAAAAAGAAAAGCACGGACAAAAATTATTTCTTGATGCTGTTATTCTGAGATCCTTGAAAAGTTTAGATGGACACTATGCTCAGACAAAACAAGATGAAAAGAAGAAAGAACTTAAATATTTCAAACCTGCTTATGAGAACATGTCCAGCGATTTTTTTCCCAGTGCTAGACAGACATGTTTCAAAAACTCAATTGAAAAGCTACGAAAACCAGCTAATCTGCCTAATGATTTTGTTACTCAATACAGAAGACATAGCACTCAATGTTACTGACTTTCATGTGACAGGAAACAAAAACGTTGATTTTTAGCTCTACTGGTCCGAGACCAGAAGAGCTTATGCGATGGTAATGCGTCCGTCGTCCGTTCGTCTGTCTGTAAACAATTTTTCAAAATGCTACTCCTCCTACAGTTTTGGTCTGATTTCAATATAACTTGGCACACAAGTAGACTACACTAAGATACATAATTCTGTGTATCGGTTTTTGATTTCGATAAACGGTGTTGCGGTGGTTACTAAAAATAGAAATTTCTGTGAAATTCTTTCAAAATGCTACTCCTCCTTCAGTTTTGGTCTGATTTCAATATAACTTGGCACACAAGTAGACTACACTAAGATACATAATTCTGGGTATCGGTTTTTGATTTCGATGAACGGTGATGTGGTGGTTGCTAAAAATAAAAATTTCTGTTAAATACTCTCAAAATGCTACTCCAAATTACAGTTTTAGTCTGGTTATAATATAATGTGGCATGCAAGTAGACTACACTAAGAACATAAAGAGACTTAATCAAGGATCATTATTATATTTATTGATGTTGAAAAGTTTTAGTTTCAATTTTCAACTACTTTTCTCTTCTTTTGCTAAAAGTACAAACCAGTAGAGCTTCAGTCTCAACAGAGACTTCTGGTTTCTGTCACTTTTAGGAATTAAAAATTATATCACAACAAACTTTTTCCCAAGTAATGTATTAGTATATTCATAATATTGTTAATATAACTATTCCTTCGTGATATAGGTGGTGAAAACGACGATTCCATATTAAGAAATGCAATTCATTACCGGCCGCCAGGAGGCGGTCGGTTATATGATATGAAAGTTTTAAGTCGCTGTGCGTTTCTGCGGAGTTAACAATTAAAGAAAAAATATTCAACATTCATCATATTCATATAGCTGGCCAGTCAGTATTAAACAAAGATTGTCTAAATGCGTAGAAAAAGCACAATAATCGTAAAATAAAATTTTATAAATAATGGGGTAAATATTTCATCCAATCCTGATTGACAAACTCTGATACAACTGAAGTGCGGAGAAAATTGGTACAAGTGTTAGGCATAGTCTAAAACAAAGACCGCGTTGTCAATCAACAATTTTACTTTCTCTTTTTAAAACAGGATCTGCTGTATTTATTTGAAATGAATTGTATATATAAACATTTCCTATAGATGTTTTTCAAAAATATGATGAAATATTGATTTCTTAAAAGCAAAGAATTTTACGACATGTTCTTGCAGGAGACTAGGATAGAGCGTGTTTTACAATGTGCCAATCTTTTTCCCGCCACATCTCAACATGTCTATGACCATAACAAAGAGATTGAAAGAGAAGTAAGGTAGTGGTGGATCTAGAAGTAGTTCGGGGATGGGGTGGGGGTTAACATCCTCTAAGAGAGAGAGCGAGGAGCCCCATATATTATATATTTGTTGCGTTTTTATTAAGGTAAAACTAAAGCTACGTTTAAACTTTAGTTTTGTACGTTTTATGTAAAAACTACTTGAACAGCAAACTCACCAAAGTTCGTTAAGTTGTTCTAAACTGAGTGCAGAGACGCAGAGGACTATGCACAGTTCACATTGCCTATACATGAAATATTGAACATACATTATTCATGAAGAACATCGGCATTGTGTCATGCATTTTTTTTTCGTGTCACGAGGATATTTTAACAAAAAAATATACGAAATTAAAAAAAAACCCAGCAAATTTCAGTTTCCAATGTAATTTCAACAGTTATATAAATTGGCTTGCGGCCGATTTTTGACGCTTGCGTCAATATGTTTCTTGTTTTCACCTCACCTGAATGTGTGCTAAATGGAAAGTGGAGAGACTGGGTGACAAACAATTAAACCATCAGATTAATAGCTGTAGATGAAGCCCACACAGTTTTTTTCTGGAGGGGGGAAATGATGCAATTATTGTTACAATCTATCAAAATTTGAGCAATTCAAACAGGGTTAAATTATTCCCCTCATTTTTATGGGAGAGTCTGCGAGCGAGAAGATCCTTTCAGACGTTGGTATGGTCGATTAGGGGAACTGCGAAGCCTTGTGGAATGTCCTGTAATTCTAATGACTACCACATCAAATTCAGCCGCCAGGAAAACCTTATAAAGAAAATTTTGTATGACAGACTGTTTAGAAATTATAGAGAACCCAGACAGGAACAGTATAAAGTTTTTTAAAGAAGTTTATTTCTCAAAGTCATACAATAATCATTTCCTTTCATAAAAATTTATTAAAAGAAATCTAACAGTAATAATAAGATGTTTTATGTGAACTTATACACAAGAATTTTTTTTAAATATTAAGCCAAAAAAGTGTACATAGTGTAGAAAATGTGTACATACACAATAATCACTTATTATATCTATGAATTATTTCACAATGTAACAGAACTGTTTTGAAAATGTTAAATACTGTGGAATCACAAATTTTCGTGAGGATTTCATTTTCGTTGTTTTCGTGGTATGACAAGACCCACGAATTCATGTCCACAACGAAATAGAAAATTTCACACACGTAAGTACTCATTAATTCTTGATCCACGAAATCAAATCCCCACGAACCAAGAAATTTTCCTTAAACCACGAAAATTTGACCCCACGAAAACATGTGATTTTACAATATATGCATATTAAATTATTAATGAAAATATTTAATGTTGAAATGTTTTCTGTTTTAGTACGGCATAAAAAATGATGCATTTCATTTGCGTTCATAATTCTGAAGGTGCTTTTCTTATTATATGCATGGATATACATCTACAATTCAGTCAATAAATGATTCATATAAAACAAATTTTCACTAGTAGAATTAAAGCTGCTTGAATCAAGCTTTCAAACATACCACAATGCATATCAATGATTTTGGTACAACTAAAAATGCATACATGTATATTATCTATAAATGTCTGTATGATTATCATATGTACAGACATAAAAATGACTCAAACATTCCACAGTACATGTATATCAATTCCTTTTGGTACAACTGAATAAATTATGTAGCAGAAA
The DNA here is from genome assembly GCF_032062105.1 of Saccostrea cuccullata. Taxonomy (NCBI): domain Eukaryota; kingdom Metazoa; phylum Mollusca; class Bivalvia; order Ostreida; family Ostreidae; genus Saccostrea; species Saccostrea cuccullata. The sequence continues at coordinate 40,983 of NW_026939465.1, read as the reverse complement.
AGAATGTATCTATACATATATATGTAATATCTCGATGACTGTATGATTGTACATCTATACAAAAATGAATATGATATAAACATATCAACTTATAACAGTACAACTGAATAAATCATGTTGAAGCAAAAATTTCACATAACTTAGGGATCACCGTTTGTAACACTTTAGATGACGCAGTTACTCTGGGTTTGCCCTCACTGTTTTTGGAGGACAAAACACAGGTCAATCCATCTTCTCCATCTCGATCTGTCGTAGATGAGCTTTAGGTGTGAGAGGCCAAGACCAGACCCAGCGATGTTCTCTGCTAAACTTGTCTTCAGGACACCTTTGCCGATCAACACATGTAGCGATCCAATGTTTTTAGATTTTTCAGCATTAAAGCGGCACAGTGAGTCAAAATCATATCGTAATTTTTAGATATCTGTAGCATACCGAGAAAGACTTATGAAATTACGAGTATTTAGCGAATATATGACAATTAAACTGCAAGAATTGACTGCACAATATAAGTGCCGGAAAAATAAAGGTTGTATCTACCGTTTCGTTGTTTAGATTATATCAAGGTCACGCAACTCTCATTTTTAGCTCAAACTTGTAAACAACATTCAACTGGAGCATGCAAAGGTGAGAAATATGTTCTAAAAACTTTTTTAAAAAGATTAAATCAATTTTTTTTTTGGTCTTCTTACATTCATTCGTGGATAACTGAGACCATGGTAACTATGGAAACTTATTCAACACGTTTCTGCACACGCGTACAATAGGGAGGAAGAAGTACCAGGGAATTTTGCAATATTTTCGTTCTGGGGCAGACAGAAATTATTTTTACTTTTATTTTTCCCCATAAAAATATCATTTTTAGGTTCTGAAACTGAATACTTTTAGGAATTGAACAAAATTTACAGTGGTCATGCAAAAATTCTACATTTGTCAATTTTCTTCTTTGTGCGTTACAGTGCCGCTTTAAATATTTCTTCCTGAAAATGGCAATCAGTACTGTATAAGTGCTTCATGACAGTTGAGCTACTAAAGTTTGCAGCACAGATTATCCGCTCTAACAGAAGAACATCATTGATTGCATTGTGTGCATTGTAGTCTGGAAGACTAAAATGTCTTGCAAGGCACTTCTGCGTGTAACTTGGAAGCTTTGGAACATTTATCTCATGACACTAAGAGAGTCGACAAATGCAGTAACAGTTTCTCGGAATACTTTCTGTAGGTTACACTTGTTAATAGCACTACATAAAACACGGAAATCAAAAACCCTTCCCTTATGTGCCACCAACACGACATGCTTTAACTTATTTCGTTTTGTTGAAAATACATTCTGATTACTGAAGATTTTTTTGACCAATCAGATTGTCGCGCGGAATTCATCAACATTCGAAGATCGAATCGAAGCCATCGTCCAACAGCTGAATCTATTGAACTTTGAATTGATCGAATATGTCCAAAAGAAGAGTGAAACTGCCGGGGAGATTTGCTGACGAAAACAGTAAGTTCATAAAAAAAACATATTGGTTGCATTCATAAATGTGATAATGTCTATAAACTCTGTTTCTCTGGTTTTTTTGGCGGTTAATATGCATGCTCACAGCTATAGCTAGGTCCCTGTGCACAGGCGTGTAATCATGTTTATTGCCTGGCGTCACGGCGTCAGGCTGTATAGGGATTGATATATGCAAGATATGCAAGTAATAGATCATACCTAGAAAGCTAGATTTTGTGCAAGCTGCTTTTCATTGGAATTATTTACCTGCATTTTATAAGAAACACTTCTCAGCTTTTTAAAAGAAGGATATTACTGATGCAAAATATTTAGTTTAAGAAGTATTTTATTTATAATATACAAAGAGTACAATATGAATATGGATTGAACAGCAGGCCAAGGGCCTATATTAGTTCTCTCCATAGTGCAAAATATTGTAGTGTATACTTCCTTTCATCTTTTTGCTTGGAACAATTATCCCAAGTGATTCACCGTTTCAACATATCCGTGTACCTTTTTCTGCATTTCTTTACTACTGGATCAGTCCATTTATATTCTACAAAAGGAGTGAATCGCTCTTTTCGCGCCAAATGTCAAAGTAAGCTCGTGCCTTTTCCTGGGATTGTCCTATTGTGAATGGGTGTGCTAACTTACGTCTATGCAGGGACCTATATAGTCTATGGAATAAAATGAAGTTTTTTCTCTTTTAAACGCCTTTCTAATACTTCAGAAATTCTATTTACAAATTTTATCTCATTCTGTTAAGAAACATATCGTATATATCGGTATATGGGCATTCAACACTAGAGCAATGATTTTTTATTTTTTTGCTTTTCCCAATCCCGCGGTTTGTTAACAATATTTATGGACTAGTCCATTGGTAAACTCGCAGTTCAACAATTAAGTCATTGAATATTTGTATCCCGTTTCAGATGCACACAATAGATAAGAAACCAATACAACATTATGGATTTTTCTTATAAAAAAAGGCCTATTTCATCCTCTATTAATGATATTGACATCATCCCCCTTTTTTTAAGGAAAAAAAACAAAATATAAACAGATTTTACCTCTGTTTACTTCAGTGGAATAAATACACTCCGAAAAATGTGTATTATTAATTATATCCATCTTTCAAATTGTTTACAATGCATAATTTCATAGCAGATTTCAACAGATGTTATTTAAGAGGTGTAATAGATCCAATGGCAAATCAATCATCTTGAAGACCCCCCCCCCCGCACACACACACACACACGCCTTCCCCAACAGGAATAACAACTCTGAACAGGTGTAATACAGCCTTCAATTCTTCATTCAAGGCGAGATCATTCCACTTGCAGGCTTTTCCATATGAGTGAAAAATTCTCGAGAGGGACGTTAAACAATATACAATCAATCACTCAACTTGAAGAGACCCCCACCCCACCTCAAACAAAATAACAACTCTTCAGTATGCAGTGTAAAGATGATTCTTCTGTAAATTAAATAAATTTCATTTACACGAAGTTGTCAAAATGTAAAGTAAGGACATTTTTTAAACCCACAAAAGTATTGCTAAAATGTTTATCACTCCTCACGTAGATATTGATTGGTTTAGTCAGGCAAGCTTTTTAAAAAGCTGTTACTTGTCATTATTAATTTGAGCTATAGAACATAAAAAATCGTTTAGGAGTAAACATTGTAATTTTACTAATTGAATTTGAAATTTATTATTTGTATTGCTACAAACCCATGAGAATTAAAATTTACAAGTAAATTAGCTTGCATGTACGCGTCAGCTTTTGAGACATGCATGTCCACTAGCTATGATTATGCAATCATTTGTTCAAGTTCATGCTGCATAATTTTATATTTTTGGTAAAACTTTTTTTTCTGTTTGAAATTTTTTTTATTATATGTTAAGTTTTTGAAAACTTAATATTACATGCTTCAATTAATTTAATTAATTTTTGTAGAGTGGTATGTGATACGGTTTTCTTCCGATAATGAATTAAGTGCACATACCTCTAAGGTCTGATGAATTAGAGGATCCAGAAACTGGTGAAACGGAGACAAAGTCAATGAAGGTTCAAATGAGCTTTTCTGATCAAAATTTGTCCGTTGTCTGTCGTTGTTGTCGTAGTCAATGTAAACTTTTCACATGTTCATCTTCTTCTCAAGAACCACTGGGCCAATGTGTACAAAAATGGGAGAAAATATTTAACACAAACTTTTCACCTGCAGACTTAGATTAAATTTTTATGCTACCTTTTATGTGTTCTAATGAAACATCATTACAGTCTTTTCAATATAAGCTAAATCATAGATTTTTATCACATAATAAACTACTTTTTCAAATGAAAATTCAAACTTCAGCACAATGTTTTTTTAGTAAAAAAGAAGATACTTTAGAACACAAATTTTATTATTGCACTTGTGTTGCAACTTTTTTGAACCATTTTCTAACATGGTGGAATGATCTACATATATTTAATGTAGAAAATCTTTCTTGTAAAAATGTTATTTTAGGTCTATATGAGAGAAAATGTGACTGTTTGAATTGCTGCATTTTGCTCGCAAAGTCATATATACATTCGGTGACAATATCTAATTTGGATTTCATTAGAAAAGTAAATGTACCAGAGTTTCACAACTTTTTAAATTTGTTGAAAAAGAAATTACTGATTAAAAAAGAAGTGTATTGCACAAATAGTGATTTAGATAATTTTAATGAAATCTGGCAACCAATATTGGATATATTATAATAATTATCTTATATTTTATCATATTTTTTTTATATATTATGCTATTAAATTAAGTGTTAAAATCAAAATGTAATTTCCCCTGAAATAGATTTCTTTGTTAAAACAATGAACAGATAATTTGTATAAATTTATGTAGAAAGTAAGCTCCACAATAGTTTTTAATGATTTATAAATCAGAAACATTGTCCTAAAAGATGTAGATAGATGTTATTGTCTATAATTGAATTTGTTGCATGCTTTTCCATTTTATAAATTTGTATATGAAACAAGAGGCCCACGGGCCTAATAGGTCACCTGAACATGTTGCAACAATTTTCCAGTTATTGAATATGATTCATGTTTTAAACCAGATGCTATATGACATTCACAATTTTGAAAGAGGCACCATTGATCATCATAACAATACACTTAGCAGTTGCTTAGCTTGGTTACTGAATACCCATATGCAGGGTAGGGGGAACAAAAATGCATTCCAACTAACCAGTAGTGTCCCTAACACTGTGACATAAATCCCTGACCCTAGGTCCACACATTGCACAAATATCAAAAAGGCACCCTTGATATAAAAAAAATTAATGATTTATAAATACAAAAGAGCACATTTCAAACAATACATTCATTTTCAGTATATAAGTAGAGCCCCCACCCCACTCCTGACCCTAGGGCTTTGAAATTCACATTTCTGCAAGATTAGGGCCCTTTCTTGTCATAAATATAAAGGTAGTTCATCTGCTTTATACCAAGAGATAAAGAAAATTTTTTCAAAGATTTAATGTATTTTCATTATATTTTCAATTGAGCCCCCCCCCCCCCCCTAACACCAGAACATCTGACCCTGGGGCCATAAAATTCATAATTTTAAAAGAGGCATTTTTGTTCGTCATAACTATGTACTTAGTTTATTTAATTCCTAGGAGCAGAGAAGAAGATTTTCAAAGAATTCATGTATTTTCAATGTATAAGCAATAGAGCCCTGCCCTAACACCAGAAACCCTGACCCTGGGACCATAAAATTCAAAATTTTGGTAAAAACACTCTTGCTCATCATATCTATGCACTTAGTTAGTTTATTTAATACCTAAGAGAAGAGAAGAAGATTTTCAAAGAATTCATGTATTTTTATTATATCTAATCTATAGAGCCCTGCCCTAACACCAGAACCCTTGACCCTGGGGCCATATAATTCACAATTTTGGTTGAGGCACTCTTGTTCATCATAACTATGCACTTAGTTAGTATATTCAATACCCAGGGGCAGAGAAGAAGATTTTCAAAGAAATCATGTATTTTTACTATATATAATCAATAGAGCCCCGCCTTAACACCGGAACCCCTAACCCTGGGGCCATAGAATTAACAATTTTTGTAGAGGCACTATTGTTCATCATAACTATGTACTTAGTTGGTTTATTTAATACCCAGGTGAAGAGAAGAAGATTTCCCAAGAAATAATGCATTTTCACTATATACTTGTTTAGCCCCGCCCTAGCACTAGAACCCCTGACCCCAGGGCCATGAATTTCACAATTTTGGTGAAAGACTCAATGCTTATTACAATCATGCAAAAAGTTTGACTGCTTGATGTTCAGGAGTAAAGAAGATTTTTTTTTAAAGAATGCATTAATTTTAGTGGTTTGGGTCCCACCCCTCGGGCCCCAGGGGGGCAGGGATCATGAAATTCGCAATTTTTGTTCCCCTTCACCCATGGATGCTTTGTGTCAAATTTGGTTGAAATTGGTTCAGTGGTTGCAGAGAAGAAGCTGAAAATGTTCAAATGTTAACACACGACGGACGACGAACGAAAACGGATAGCAATAGGTCACCTGAGTTTACTCAAATGACCTAAAAAGAGCCAATAAAACAAAAAAAAAAGGTTCGATATGTCATTTTGAGAGAACAAAACAATGTACGATTTATTGATTGTCGTAATTAATTCACGTAATTGACCCGTTTACCTGAGAATACCCGATAGACGAAACGTATTTCATAGCAGTCCTTATTTCTTTCAATGATAGTGTTTATATTCAGTGAAAGATCACGTGACATCTCAGGGTATGGCGGCTTAGTTTTGAGCTCCGGAGATTTTGGTCAATTTAGGGCATTTCTAGAAGGAATTTAATATTCGTATCTTGGTTTACTGTTTTACTTCTGTGCTTTGAGAGGGCTGTTTGTGATATTTGTGATATTTCTGCATTTACAATGCCGTCAGACAGAAGAAAAACTGGTGCTACGTCTAAAAAACAGGCTGAGGAGTGCTCACAGAAGAATGCAGGTAGTGACCCGTTAGACGACCAAGCCGATAATCAGTCTATTGTTGCCGCTATTGAGGACATTAAATCATCAGTGGAAACTATAAGAAATGATCTATCGGAGGGTGATCAGAGCGTAAATTCAAAATTAAAATACGTTTCAGAACAAAGTGAGAGCAATTATGATGATATATCTTTGCTACGACAAGAAAACGCTCAATTGCGGAGAGAACTGGAATTACTACGATCGGTTGTAATCCGAATGGACAGGAAAATGTCCGTTATCGAAAACGATGTTACAGATCTTAGATCAAGGTCTATGCGGGACAATATCCTTATTCATAATTATCCTTACGAGCCCAACGAGAACCTAACCACGTCGATGCCAGTTACTTTTAAAGAACTTCTTGGGGTGGATGTCAATTTTGTAAGGATTCATAGGAATGGGGTGCGTCCAGAATACAATTCTGATCGACCAGTTTCCATTACTGCAAAACTGACCGACCGTAGTAAAATCAACACAATTCTTAATGCCCAAAAGCTAAAGAAAATGGCTAAACAACCTTTGCCTTTCTTTATCACTACGCAGCAACCTGCATCTATTGTTTCCGCTAGAAACAAGGTGTATGATACGGCAGAGTCTTTGAAAACTCAGAATATTACTGCTAAGATTCAGAAGAACCAAGTAATATTACCCAACGGCGCCAGATTTACAGAGGATGTTCCATTCCTAACGAATGCAGATGCGTTATTGGTGACAGCTGAAGAGACGGAACACCTAAACTCGGTTGAAATAAAAAACTCGGACCCAATCAAAAAGGACGGTTCGGAATTTATGGCTTTCGGTGCTCGAGTTAAAACTGTGGATGCTGTGAAGAATATGTACAGAAAAGTTTTAATAGATCCCTACTTAGCCAGTGCCGATAACCGAATCTTGGTATACAGATTCGTCACAGGGGACGGTACCTTGCATGAAAATTACCACGATGATTCCGAACATGGTGCCGGGCGGAAGATGTTGCGATACATGAGAGAAAATAACATTCAAAACGCCGCCTTCGTCATCACAAGGTGGACGGGTGATGCTTAAATTGGACCTCATAGATTTTCATTAATGGAACAGTTGGTAAATGAGGTCGCAAATTCTTTGGAAATTTGACTTTTGATGTCATACAGATTACAGATATACACACGGTAATTGTTAAAAAAAAAACTCAAACAGTTACGATTGATGTAACCATGTTAACAGGCGTCTTCTAGCTGAAAGGTGTCCTTATTGGTGTTGCAAATATGTTTCGTTTTTTTGTGAATACGAATATTAATGCCGTTCTATTTTTTTCCGTCAAATTTAAGATAATGAAAGTTTACATTAAGAATTTCATTTTTGTTTAATATATATGTATGAAACCGGATTTAAAAATAGTTTTCGACTTGGAAATTACATTGGTACTTTTCCGGATTTAAATGTCTACTCTTTTTGATTTTCTATTTTATTCTCATAACGGCATTTCCGATATGATTTATATATAAATTTAGCATTTGCCCTATCGACAAAATCTCTAATAAAACGTGCATATCTATCACTCCATGATGCATGTGTCTTTATTACTAAACCATTCTTTAATCTACTCTTCTATCTTTTCTTCTACCTTTAGCATGTTCAGAGCGACATATATTCTGATGGTGAGTAAATGTTTGTCCAGGTTTTTTGCACCAGATCAATTTCATATATGTCTGGTTTTACAGTAGTTTCAGTAAATTGTCAGGGTCTTCATGATTTTAAAAAGAGAAAGGACGTACTCCAATATTATAAGCAATTTCAATGCAATATTTTGTGTCTACAAGACACTCATTTTACAGATGATATGGAGAATGATATTAGAAATGAATGGGGATATTTAGCATATTTTAATTCATTTTCGTCAAAATCAAGAGGGGTAGGTATATTTTTTAATAATAATTTTGAATACGAGGTTCATAATAAAGTAACTGATGATGCAGGGAATCTTTTGGCTTTAGATTTGACAATTGAAAACAAGCGTCTGAGCTTAATTACAATTTATGGACCAAATGAGGACTCACCCTCATTTTATGAAAGATTATCAGATATTATAAAGGATTTATCAAATCAAGATGTGATTTTGGTTGGAGATTTTAATTTAGTTTTAGACCCAGAAAAAGATTATTTTAATTATCTTCATATTAACAATCAAAAGGCAAGAAGTAAAGTCTTAGAAATAATCTCTGACTATGATTTCAGTGATATTTTTAGAGAAATGCATCCTGATGAAACAAGATATACTTGGCGTAAACCTTCCCCTTGTAAACAAGCAAGATTAGATTTCTTTCTCATATCAAATTCTTATTTAAATAGTGTTGAAGAAAGTAAAATTCTGAATAGTTATAAATCCGATCACTCACCAATATATCTAAAGATTAAATTAAATGAGTTTACTCATGGAAAAGGGTTGTGGAAATTTAATAACTCACTTCTTAAAGATATCAAATATATTGAAACAATCAAAAAAGTTATTCAGGAAACAAAGGAAAATTATGCATTACCTATCTATTCCAAAGAATATGTCAATAAAATATCAGATGAAGAAATTCAGTTTACTGTAGATGAACAGCTTTTCCTTGAAACACTCTTAATGGAAATTAGAGGCAAAACCATTTCTTTTTCCAGTTTTGTAAAGAAAAAAAGTAATGAGAAAGAAAATGAGTTAATTTCTGAAATTGAAACTTTGGAAAAAGAGTATAATAAAAATATACAAACAATAAAGGAAAAAAAAAGGAATTAGAAAATATAAGAGAACATAAACTTATGGGAAATATCATAAGGTCTAGAGTAAAATGGATGAATGAAGGGGAAAAACCTACTAATTACTTTCTAAACCTTGAAAACAGACACTATACAAATAAAATAATCCCTAAATTGATTAAAGATGAATCAATAGATTCCGAAATAACAAATCAGAAAGATATTCTTCTTGAAATTGAAAAATATTATAAAACACTTTATGAGGCTAATTCTGATATGACAGATATTGATCTAAGTGATCATACTTGGGACATTGCTGCAGAAAAACTTAGTGATGCACAAAAGAATAGTCTTGAAGGGGAGATAACTTTAAATGAAGCAATACTAGTTTTGAAAAACATGTCAAATAATAAAAGTCCTAGAAGCGATGGTTTTACAACAGAATTCTTCAAAGTTTTCTGGAAACAGCTAGGAAATTTCATTGTAAGATCAATAAATTATGCTTACAAAAAAGGAGAGCTTTCTGTAACACAAAAACAGGGAATTATTACTTGTATACCTAAAGAAGGAAAAAGTAATTTTTTTATAAAAAATTGGCGCCCAATATCTTTATTAAACGTTGTATATAAAAAAGCTTCTGGCTGTATAGCAAGTCGAATGAAAAATATCTTGAATACAATTATAAGTTCAGACCAGACAGGTTTTGTACCTGGAAGATATATAGGAGAAAATACCGGGTTAATTTATGATCTAATGCATTATACAGAAGAAAGAAATATCCCTGGAATGCTGTTAATGATTGATTTTGAAAAAGCATTTGACACAGTGTCATGGAATTTTATTGATAAAGCCCTAAAATTCTTTAATTTTGGTCCTTCTTTGAGAAGATGGATTTCATTATTTCAATGTAATATTGTATCAGCAATTAATCAAGCAGGCCACCTATCTAATTTCTTTAAATTAGGCCGTGGTTGTCGCCAGGGTGATCCAATTTCTCCATATATATTTTTACTATGTGCAGAAATATTAGCTTTAAAAATAAAAAATAATAAAAATATTAAAGGGATTAAAATTGATGGGGAGGAATACCTGATGTCTCAATATGCGGATGACACACTAGTTATATTAGATGGAACAGAACAATCCTTAAGAAATTGCATTGAAGAAATAGATAAATTTTATAAATTATCATGACTTAAAATTAATCTCTCTAAAACACAAATAGTCTGGATAGGAAGTAAAAAATATTCAAATGAAAAACTACTTAATGAAATGAACTTTAAATGGACAACACAATTTAAAGTACTAGGTATTTTCTTTGATGTTGACTTAACCAGAGTTCCAAAACTCAACTATGACAAGAAATTGGTCAAAATTAAGAATATAATACTACAGTGGAGTAAAAGACGTACTACTCCTTTGGGTAGGATTTCACTGATAAAATCACTATTAATATCACAATTAAACCATCTTTTTATTGCTTTTCCTTCACCTTCTGAAAATTTTGTAAAAAATCTAAATTGTGTTCTATTTAATTTTCTTTGGAAATCAAAAGTGGACAAGATAAAAAGAAAACAAATTACTCAAGATTACAAGAGTGGAGGATTGAATATGATTGATTTAAATAACTACATTAAGAGCTTAAAATCATCTTGGATTAAAAAACTACTCAATGGGCAGGATTCAAAATGGAGATCACTGGTTCAAAAATCTTTTAATATCAAAAAGCTATTTAATACTGGTTCAAATTATATTGAAATAATATTAAAAAGTATAACTAATGACTTTTGGAAAGATACTTTAATTGCTTTCAAAAATATAGAAGACAAAATGAAAATAGAGTCATGGGAAGATTTTATCACTCAACCATTATGGTACAATAAAAAAATTAAAATTGACAATAAGCCCATTTTTTACCCCAAATGGTTTATGAAAGATGTAATTTTTATCTCAGATTTGTTAGATGAAACAGGATCTTTTTTAGAATTAGAGAATCTAAAAGCAAAATTTAATATAGAAACCAACTTTTTAACATATGCAAGTTTACAGAAAGCAATAAAAGAGGCGATGGCTGTAGAAAAAGTAGACAAAGAAAGATTAAACCCAAGCCCCATTCTACCTTTTTATTTAAAATTGTTCTGTCTATGTAAAAAAGGAACAAAAACTATGTATAAAATTTTGAATACAGAACACATAGTACCTTTTTCAAAAGTAAAATGGAGTAAACATTTTGAAATTCAAGATTCCCTATGGGAAATTATATACAATATTCCTTTTCAGTGTACAAAAAGTTCTAAATTGCAATGGCTGCAATTCAGAATAAATCAGCATATTTTGGCTACAAACAAGAAATCTGTGAGCCAATGCTCACTAGTAATACCCCCGCTCTAATGTAAATAAGCACTATCATTTTAATATACACAAATTCAATTACAGGCAGATGCACAGAAATATATTAAGTTGACATCAGATTCATATCAAAATTAATCCCACCATATGGCATGCCTAAACAAAGAGTGTAATAAAATTTGAAGCATCCGCTATGAATAGCTAATGAGAAAACTGCAACGAAAATTTGTTATTTGTGAAACAGACAGACACACAGACAAACAGGAAGTTGATATCCGATTTGAAAAAAAAAATGTATCCCACCATATGGCATGTCTCAGAGAAGATTGTGTTGAAATTTCAAGCATCTACAATGAAAAGTTGCTGAGTAAACTGCAACGAAAATTTGTTATGTTTGAAACGGACAGACGCACAGACAAACAGGAAGTTGCCATCGGATTTGTGCTAATATGTATCCCACCATATGGCATGTCTCAGAGAAGATTGTGTTAAAATTTCAAGCAACTACAATGAGTAGTTGCTGAGTAAACTGCAACGAAAATTTGTGATGTATCAAACGGACAGACGCACAGACAAACAGGAAGTTGCCATCGGATTTGTGCTAAAATGTATCCCACCATATGGCATGTCTCAGAGAAGATTGTGTTAAAATTTCAAGCACCTACGATGAGTAGTTGCTGAGAAAACTGCGACGAAAATTTGTGATGTATGGAACGGACAGACGCACAGACAAACAGGAAGTTGATATCAGATTTAAGTGAAAATGTATCCCACCATATGGCATGCCTCAGGGAAAATTGTGTTAAAATTTCAAGCATCTACAATGAGTAGTTGCTTAGAAAACTGCGACGAAAATTTGTTTCGGACGGACACACAGACAGACAGACAGACAGACAGACAGACAGACAGACAGACAGACAGACAGACGGACAGACAGACAGACGGACACACAAGGGTAAAACAGTATACCCCCCTCTCCTTCGGAGCGGGGGTATAATGAAACGTTATATAAAATAGGTTTGAAGGATACTAAACTATGTAGCTTCTGTGAGACATGTGAGGAAACAATTTTTCATATTATGTGGGAATGCCAGAAGGTTCAGGAACTTTTACATAGTTTTACTCTTCTCTGTGAAGCTCATAATATAGAGTTTCCAAACGATAGTGCTAATTTCATTTTTGGAAATCCAAAACCCAACAATAGTGTATTAAATACAATATTTTTATGCATTAAATCATTTATATATAGAAATAAATGTCGAAATGAGGTTTTGAGATTACAAGCATTACGTGGAGATATTAAAACATTACTATCTACGATGAAATATAGTGCAACAAAGAATAATCAAATTTATGAATTTAACACTAAATGGAAAGACTGGCTTTCACTCATGTAAGACCCTGAAACCAGACACCTAGAGACCTTTTGCAATGCTTGGACATGCATATACCACAACTTTACTCCTAAGAACATGCTCTAGCTTCTTTACCATTTCTCAACCCCCTTTCTCTCTCTCTCTTCCTTTCTTTCTCTTTCCCCTTTTCAATTGTCACTATTATTTTTTTTAGTATTTGTTTATTATTTGTATTAATGATGTATTGATATTAATATTGTAAACATAATGAAGTGACAATTGATATCAATAAAAAAAAAAATGTTTATATTCAGTTACAATACAACATGTAACCATGTAAATATATAGTGTTTAGTAGTGCTAGTTGACTTTTTTGTGTGTATCTTTTTCCTTGTCAGTATACGTGTATACAGATAGGAGGCGAGGGTATTATTCATTGAAGTGTTTGCTCACAATACCTCTGGGTAGGGTAATTTGAGAAGTGCCTTTAAAATCATGTTCCATAACTACATCTAGAGTGTATCAACCTAATACCGAAAATGTGAGAGATGACACATTAAGTTTGATTTCCGGATGTGAGGTTCCAGTGTAAGCAGCCATTAAAAATCGGTAAGCCTCGGATGATTAGGCTCGTGCAGGGCAAAAACTATCCGAGGAGCACCGAGTGGTCACTTTGATGATGATGCGATTTTCTAAATATAGAGCGGAAAACAATGATCGATCTAAACATTTAAATAGAAAAAGGGCTGCACAGGAATCACAGAGGGCCAGACACACAATATCGCCTGCTGGTTGTTTGCATGGTGTTCAAAATATATGTACTTGTTTAATCATCTAACGCTACATGTTTACATGTAGGTTACTGCATAAATGATCTATGGTCTGCACCAGATGGAATATTCTAACTAGGTCAGCGCGTTGAATTACAAATGATCTGCTGAGGCGTGGATCCAAGAATTAACAGAAAAACATCAAAGTTAATACATTTACATTTAGTACATGTACTATAAACTGCTATGAATTGATGTCGAAAACTTTTTTATGGTTGTCATTCTATAATTTATTGCCATTTTCCCACAAAAAAATATACATGTATGGGGTTAAGAAGAGACAAGAATATATTTGAAAAACTACGTGCATTGGAAGAAAACTCACAAAGATTACATGTATGATCGAGTATTTTCTTGAATGTTTACAGTTTTCTTTTTAATCATATACCCCGGTATAATAAAAGAACTTGCAGTCATTTTTTTTATACAACTTTCAATTGCATTAATAGCAAAACGTAATCCAATCACCTTTTCTATTTTATTGAAATGAAGCCAAAATTAAAATATATTCCTAAAACAGTCGTAAATTTCGGGGTTGCCAAATTGGGATTGTTTTCCAAATAATTCGTGAATGCTTAAATTTAGCTGATACCTTTTAAATTTTACTCTGTATTGCGCGAAGTTGAACTTGGTCAGCTGTTGTTACTATCTTGAGTGTGTTTTTAAATAAATTAACAAATATGAATGCATCTAAAATTCTTTCATTTATAATAATATTATGTGATTTGAAAAAAATTCTCAGAAAATATGAATTGCTTATTGATTCTATCTGAATAGGTCGAAGGTATGAAATGGATGGCCAATTCATTCTTTCCTTTATCATGTTTATGTTTAACGTATTTTAAATTGACATCCAAATTTTCTTTTAAAAAGGTAATTATTCCAAAGTTAGATACATGCCTATATGAAGATAATAATCCTTTCACATACTAAAGTATGAGAATACGTTTCAATCAAACGTGTCCCAAAATTATTAGTTTTAGGATTTTCCATATAAAAGAGTTTTCTAAACACGATTTTTATATAGTTCAGTGTGAAATGCTTAAGCATGAATCGTGATATTATTTAGAAATTTTTAGGAAAATATGTTTTCTTCAAATCTTAGTCCCAGTCCGGCCCTTTAACCTTTCACTGTTGTAAATGCATGTTCACTGCAAGTCATCTCCCTTATCCATACTTTTTTCTTTTAGTATAGTGATGTCTTCTCCAAATAAATGGTTTTTCAGAAAAAAATCAAAAACTTTAAACCTTTCCTTTACAACATTTGAAAGATACCCCTTTTCCTGTTCAATATCTTATTAACATTCTCCTAAAAATAATAATAAAAATATTCTGTTTTTAATAGAAAAATGTTACATTCCACTGTTTATTCTTTGACACAGATGGAGCCAAAGAGATGACATTTAAGGCTTTCTGGAAAGCCAAACTTGTTTACCATTTGATATTGTCTCTTACACTGATAGAAACCGAATAAACATAGAACGACCACGACAACGATTTTCTTAAGTAAAAAGTTAGGTCGTTCACTGTTAGTTCGTACTACCTGTAATTAAACTGAACAATAGGATAAACACCACCAAATGTTTTCCCATAAACTTCAATACAAATTCCGATCACAATCAGTTATTTATGTAATCAATTTTCAAAATATCAGTCACTTTAAAGCAAAGTCCAACGCCTCTTCTTCAAAATTTCACCACGAAAACTCTACTGGTCAGCTTATGCGATAGTTATGCGCCTGGCGTCCGTCTGTCTGTCCATAAAGTGAAGTTCAGAGGGAAGAAAAGGAATAGGAAATTATGTCAAACAAATCTACTTAACAAAAATCAAATAGTAAACAAAAAGTTATGTAATTGTAACGATGAAATGTTTTCTCTTTTTTCTCGAAACTTTGATGTCAAAAAGAATTGTAAGTTTATTATGCTTAAAGCACAAGAGACTTATTTATGATATCTTTTGTCGAGTCCGAGACAAAGCATTTAAGATAAATGCTATTATGTATTTAATGGACTTGGAAAATTAAGTGGAAAACGTCATCTGGAGATTGACAATTCTACTACTCCCGTCAAATTCCTACAATCCCTATACACGGAGAAATAAATCGAGAAATGTTCAGCGCACTTCTTTGTGCCCAATAAATATACAGTTTTTTCAATTGATGGCACTGTAGGACTACACTTGTTTGGCTATATCCTGTTATCTGCAACGCGTTGCTTATAAGTTTTGGGGTACTTCAACTGTATTTGAAAAGATAAATGGTAGTGCAACATAATCAGAAAATGGCAAATTATCGATCTTTACGCTTTTACGGAATAAGCCGCATGATTTTAAACTACCATAATAACAAACACACTCACTCACAAAAACAATTTAGCAAAAGAAATGTAGTTAGCCAATAAAAAGTACCAGGAAGTCGCATATTATCGTATTTTACGCTTTTACGGAATAAGCCGCATATGATATTAGAACTCCTTAACGAGGCTGAGGTGTGGCAGCCATTTTTAGACTATTTCAATCTCCTTGAAAAGGAGAGCTCCATATAAAGATATACAAAAATGATCAAATTTTAAAACTAAAATCTTTGAATTTTTTCTTTGTCAAATGATAGTTGACAGCTAAAGTTACCATATCTAAAAAAATAAGTTAAATCTGGTGGTTAAGTTAGGATTAATTTGTTGACCCACCAGCCTCCTTAAAAACAAACGCACAAAAAGAAATCAAAGCCCTTAAATGCAATTATACTTATGAAAGGAAAAGTACCACGAAAACGCAAATTATCGTTCTTTACGCTTTTACGGAATAAGCCGCATGATTTAAAACCATCCTTAAATAACAAACACACACAACCTCGAATTCAATAAATAAAACCCTAAAATGTAATTTGCAAAGAAAAAGTACCAGGAAAACACAAAATAACACACTCACACCAAAACGAAAGTTAGCAGAGAAAATCGTATGGTATTAATTGTTGATACACTCCTAGAGGAATTACCCCCGACTGCATAAAATTAAGTATTTTGTTAATATTCATGATGAAACACGTATAAATATTTTTCATCACTTTAATTTTTTAACACAATATGAATGTTGTTTATTTCGATATTAAAATCTATATTTTGTATAAATAATCTTTTTTGGTTCTAAAGAAAAAGCCACATGAAGGACATATGATATACTTGATAAATAACTATTTCTATATCGCATGTAATTTCCCTTGATTATTTTGTTAACATTCATAGAAATCACTTTCATCTATTTGTAAAAAAAAATGACTGCATTCGTTGCATTAGCTATCACATTTTATTTCAATAAATATCCTTTATTATCCTTTTTAGCAATTTTACCAAATTTCTTGCAAGAAAATACATTTTTGTTCATTATTTCAACTGAATTATAGAATAAAACAATTTTTTTTTAATATTCGACTATTAAACTATCTTCCAGGCAAATAGTTCGTTTATAACAGAAGTTTAAACAACATAACAATGAAATTCGTCGCCTTATACTCCTGTTATTTGCAACGCTCTATGGAGAAATCGATCATTTTACTATGGAGCGTTGCGTGCAACGCATGCAAAATAAAATAGCGCTTTATTCCGTCAAATGTCTATATTTTTATCTTGATTCCCCCCAAAAAGCCAAGCCCCATTTTTTCTAGTATTAACCCCCCAAGAAATCCCTCTTCCCGGGGAAACTTCCCCTTTATGTACATATTAAAGTTTCAATATCAGATAAATAAAATTCGTCGCCCTATATATACTCCTGTTATTTGCAACGCTCTATGGAGAAATCGATCATTTTACTATGGAGCGTTGCGTGCAACGCATGCAAAATAAAATAGCGCTTTATTCCGTCAAATGTCTATATTTTTATCTTGATTCCCCCCAAAAAAGCCAAGCCCCATTTTTTCTTATATTAACCCCCAAGAAAACCCTCTTCCCGGGGAAACTTCCCCTTTATATACTCTTATATAGTTTCAAAAGCAGGTAAATAAAATTCGTCGCCCTATATATACTCCTGTTATTTGCAACGCTCTATGGAGAAATCGATCATTTTACTATGGAGTGATGCGTGCAACGCATGCAAAATAAAATAGCGCTTTATTCCGTCAAATGTCTATATTTTTATCTTGGTTCCCCCCAAAAAGCCAAGCCCCATTTTTTCTTATATTAACCCCCCAAGAAAACTCTCTTCCTGGGGAAACTTCCCCTTTATGTACACTTAAATATAGTTTCAATATCAGGAAAATAAAACTCCTCGCCCTATATATATACTCCTGTTATTTGCAACGCTCTATGGAGAAATCGATCATTTTACTATGGAGCGTTGCGTGCAACGCATGCAAAATAAAATAGCGCTTTATTCCGTCAAATGTCTATATTTTTATCTTGATTCCCCCCAAAAAGGCAAAGCCCCATTTTTTCTTATATTAACCCCCCAAGAAATCCCTCTTCCCGGGGAAACTTCCCCTTTATGTACATAATAAAGTTTCAATATCAGATAAATAAAATTCGTCGCCCTATATATACTCCTGTTATTTGCAACGCTCTATGGAGAAATCGATCATTTTACTATGGAGCGTTGCGTGCAACGCATGCAAAATAAAATAGCGCTTTATTCCGTCAAATGTCTATATTTTTATCTTGGTTCCCCCAAAAAAGCCAAGCCCCATTTTTTCTTATATTAACCCCCCAAGAAATCCCTCTTCCCGGGGAAACTTTCCCTTTATGTACACTTAAATATAGTTTCAATATCAGGAAAATAAAACTCCTCGCCCTATATAGATACTCCTGTTATTTGCAACGCTCTATGGAGAAATCGATCATTTTACTATGGAGCGTTGCATGCAACGTTTTCCAGAATCAGAGAATTAAAATATGATAAATCTGCTTCATACTTGTAATTTTAATTATTCTTAGACGCCTTAAAAACATTACCTTATCATTTGCTTTATTTGCTCAATGAACCTCAAATATACCGGAATGAATTTAATTTGATAAGGATCGGTATACGTTATTTCAATTATTTTCTGTGGTAAAAACTTATATGCAACGCGTTGCAAATAACAGGATATAGCCACTTGTTTGATTTAATAAAATCCAAGAAATATAATAACGCTTCATGGATACTGCTGACTTCTTTTCCCTCTAGATACATTTGATTCCTTTGGAAATAGTACTTCAAACCTGTTATTTTGCTTAGTTTTTGGCTAATCTGCTAAAGGGGTCAATGTAAACATTGAATTCATCTTTGTAATCATATGCAGATAGTTGAGTCATGTCCGAAGAATGGGACAATCCTGTTGCGTCTATGTCAAATGCCATAAGAATGTTCTCTTCAGAAAGGGCTGCAATGAACGGAATTGGTTCTATGTCTGCAGATTTCACTGTCCATATGTTGGTTTTATATGTTTGTCCCTCCTTAATAGTCTTAACGGTCTCCATTTTGTAATTCTTCTGATGAAATAAACAGATTGTTTATATAAGAAGAACCAGAATATGGTGAAACTTAGTGATAATGTTAGTATGCAGTATGTACACAGTAGCAATTACATTTCTACCAATAAAGATGAAAATAAGAAAATTTTATGACAATTTAAACAACAAAGACAAACAATGGACTAATTTTGTTCAGTAATGTTCCCATGAACCTCTACATCAGGTGAGCTATTAATTAAAAAATCAATTATCTATCCGTGTAAACATGCTCTGTTTAACTTGGAAACTCAAAACAAATGTCTAAAAACAGTTTTAGGGTAAAGGAATGATAGTGAAAATACAAAACTCACTACATTCTGATTTTAATGATGCAGAAGTATATAGATTAAAGGGAATGTAGTTGAAATTATATGAAAATCAAACTGTAATTATTGTTTGTCCATATCTTTGCCAAACTCGAATGCATTTATATCTGTACATTTGTATTCATCATCAACAATATAATGAGTCAAAGTGTCTGTGCTGCCGACGTTTATAATGATGGATGTTACATCAATGATAATACAAATGACGGATATAAGAAAACCTTCTGAAAATAAACCATCAATTTGATAAGATTGGAAAAGATTTAAATATGTAATATATTGAAGAAGTATGGATGGTGATTACAGGAAGTATTGTTCTTATGGTAACTGAGACTAATACATTATTTGCAACTAATACCATTATAATCAATACCATTGGAGGTAATATGTTCCCTTGGGTAAGTTCATTTTTTCTTATTCTGTTTTCCTTTGCAGTTTTAATGCAAATATTTTATTCACAAAAGTCTTAAGTTGAAAGTAACTGTTTCTTAAAATATCCTAGATCTCTGCAAGTTTCCTCTGAATAATAATGATTTGATTAATTATAAATGTAAGCAAGCCAGTCACACCTACATGTAAAGAAGCAGTATATAAAGCTGTGTATTTATCAAACACTTCACAACTTTTCATCAAGTATTTCTTCAGTATTAACATTTGAAGATATCTCCCACAACATACCATTGTAAGTTAAGCCTCTGTATAATGCATACATGGATAAACACAGCCAGGATAAGCATGTAAAACCTGACAGGCAAATAGACATTGCTGAAATATAATAAAGAATTCCTATTGACCCAACGTACTATCATTCCAATAACAGCGTGTCACTTTGCTTGATCGACCGTGGTAAAAAATTTACAAATTGATTACCATTTCAATCATCGATTGGATGTTGGGTATGAATGAAATCAATACTACTTTGCATATAAAAAACAGAATCCAACAATACCCCGATAACACTGACCAATCGTACTGAATGATTGTTTTCCAGGGTGGCATTTGTAGTCACCGGCAACACGTGGTCAGTCAAAGCCCTTTTACTGTTCACCTGAAAGCACGTGTCATATTTGTTGTGATTTCGACCGAATATAGTTAATTTTGATACGTATGAGAATATTTAAAGCGTGAAATAAGTAAGGATATGGAAATAACGAACAGTATTCAATCTCAAAGTCCATTAAACAAATATACAAAACAAGAGCAAGGCAAACACGGACCTCCGAAACATCAGAGGTGGGATCAGGTGCCATGGAGGAGTGAGCATCCCCTGCTGACCGGTCACACCCGTGTTGGACTCTGTGGTATCTTTTATCTCAAGCTCACCAGGATATATCGTGTCGACGTAGGAATGGAAATTATCATTATTAATTGACAATACGTCGTCGATATATCTAAATGTCGAGTTGAAGGCCACAGCAAGTGTTTTTTTCTTTTCACGCAAAAGATTTTGCATAAATTCTGCTTCATATGAATATAAAAATAAGTCTGCTAATAACGGAGCGCAATTTGTACCCATGGGAATTCCAATAGATTGTTGGAATACCTGGTCTCCAAAAACCACATAGATATTGTCAATCAGAAACAAACTATTATGATATATAGGTTATATATATGCTTTGCTTCTCCATTTGTGATAATTGTTTACTGCATTCTCGTGAATAAACATTCAATACGATTGGTCAGTATTGTAAGTAGTATTGTTAAGTTCTGTATTTCATATGCAAAGTAGTATTGCTTTTATTGAAATCAAACATCCAATCGATGAGTAATATGGTAATCAACATGTAAAACTTTACCACGCTTGATCAAGCAAAGTGACACGCTGTTATTGGAATGATAGTAGTTGCTTGATTTCTGAATTGTATAAACGCAAATAATATGAGCATTTTAAGTATTGAACTCATTCTTTTAGTACTTTAATAAATTATTTAATCTTTGACCCATAGGGGCCAGGAAGTCGCCCTTACCCTACAATGTCTCTGTCTGCATTCCATTTAGTATGCAGAGTGCTTTTTAATTTACTGTAGCTAATTGATGTGCAGTACCAGCAAATGATTTGTAAAATGTAATATATTTTATTTTAAAATGCAATATATTTAAAAAATTTTAAATGTTACAATTCTACCTATTACCATCAACAGGTAGTATCCATTTAAGGATACAAACAAACAATTTTTTTTTTGAGAAATCGGCATTATTCATTGGCGTCGGAAGCAAATTGAAAGGGGGGGGGGGGCTAAGTGTAAAAAAAGAATTTTGTACCTTCATAAAAACCGGACAAGCAAAAAAAAGGAATTGTCCATTTCCCAAACACGAAAATCCTATTTCGTGGGGGGGGGATTAGGTTCGAACATCAGGGCCATATTTTTTTTCCCAAACATTACCACTTTCCACACTTTGAACTTATACAAAGACGTATCCGTGGGGGCTAAACCAACGAAGATGTTTAATCTCTATCAACTAAATGTTTGGAAAAACATAACTTCAGTAACTTCAGAAACGAACTTCAGTACCTTGGGGGGCTAAACCTACGAAGATATGTTTAATTTTTATGCTAACTTTTTGGTTGGAAAAAAAGTGGGGTGCGGCGGACAAAGCCCCCCTCCCCCCGGTTCCGACGCCTATGATTATTTCTCATAGATTTACATTTAATTTTACAACTTGAGTATTGTTTACAAAGTAGAGTGGGAAGATTTTGTCATAAAGTTTAAAAATTGTGCAAAATTTTTATAGAAGGCAAAAGAAAATCTCAAATATTAGCACACATATATATCAACCCGTGCATCCAGTTTTTGTTTGTAGTGAGTACCCTTAAAGTGAATCATCTTTCATTAAAAAAATTTGTTCCATAAACAAAACAATTAGATTGCATGTTCTTAAAATTAAAAGTCAATCAGTTACGATTTAGGGTCCAAGACACCCTCTGACATTTCTCGCATGTTGTATTCCCAGAACTGTCAACAAATTTGAGCGAAAAAATCAGAAAGTAAGAAATGATGGGTGTTCCTCGAATAATTCATTTTTTCAGGTTTTAAAGA
This sequence comes from Saccostrea cuccullata, assembly GCF_032062105.1. Taxonomy (NCBI): domain Eukaryota; kingdom Metazoa; phylum Mollusca; class Bivalvia; order Ostreida; family Ostreidae; genus Saccostrea; species Saccostrea cuccullata. The sequence continues at coordinate 18,362 of NW_026939465.1, read as the reverse complement.
ATTAACTTACTTTCAAAATATGATTTATCGAATATATCCACAAGATTAAAAAAATATTCCATTAAAACGTTCTCAATATTTTGTATGGGGCAACAATGGGGATCAAAGTTCCACTTTGCAATATATACGGGAGAATCTTCCATATAATCAATTTGTAATACTATTATTATACATAATTAGTATAAACAGAATATTGAACCCGATCGAAATAAAATTATGCAATACGAAAACGGCACAGTGACTATGCAAATAATAGTCACTGTGCGTTTTTGCTGCTAAGTTTGGTGATGTTGGCCTCCTTAAGTAGTAAGTTTTATATTATTTTTTTTTACTTGAATTTATATCTAACTTGACCATCTGTATCTAACAGTATTATGCAATATATTTTTTCTCATGTTTCTGCAACTACAATGTTTTGCAAAACCGCACATTTCCAGCATGCTATAGTCATTTAAGAAATAAGGTATCATTTTTTGAGTTTTGTCGAGATGTAAAACGGGTTGGTCACGTGATCAAATCCCATAAAGCCCGAAGGGCTAACTGATGAGTGACAAAAAATGGAGGCAATCACTGAGTGAGAAATCTGTCTGAAAATGAAAATGTCTATTCGTAAAATAACAACTAATTAAAGCACATTTTGATAAATTTATATGCCTCTTTTTTCTTACTTTGCTTTGAGTTTGGATCCAACCATATAACATTCATTAATTATAGACTGAGACTCAAAACATTCATAGGCCTGAATGATCTTCAAAATGGCGGTCCAACTCACTCAGAATGTTTTAATTTGGAAGTGTCTCTTATGCAAAATTAAATCAAACTAAAATGCAAGAAAATACAAAAACTCTTAATATGTTATACAATCATGTGTACTTTCAGAAAATCTTCTTTCAAGATGCTGTATTATAAATCATCTACTGTTAGTTTTTTAGCATGACTTCATGCATTTTCATGAATAAACGTGAATAATAATATTGCATTTTTTGTTTACAAATAAGCAAGAATATTCATGAATGCTAATGGTTCATGAATTTCATTTATTCATAAACAATCTTGAAAATCAAAGTACTGAAAGTACTGATGGGAAGGATATGGAAATAACGAACAGTATTCAATCTCAACGTCCATTAAACAAATATACAAAATAAGTGCAGAGCAAACACGGACCTCCGAAACATCAGAGGTGGGATCAGGTGCCATGGAAGAGTGAGCATCCCCTGCCGACCGGTCACACCCGCCGTGTGCTCGTTGTCATAATCAGGAAATAACGGAAAAAATCCGTAGTCAATTCAGTGTATAAATAATGGACTAACAATTGGTATGAAAAACGTCAGTCAGTATTTCATTCAATGATAAATTGTATTTGCTGACAAGGTCATTGTATCGACCATAGAATTTACGAAATGATGACTTTAAACGAGACTGTTGATATTCTTGTTTCATCAACTTGCTTGTCAATAATTTACCTCGTTTAAGAAATTGTTCATACGTAGAGCATGCTCTTGCGTATCGAATCAACTGAGATATAAATACTCCGTATGCAGGTGATGAAGGTATATTGCTGCATAAGTAAGGGAAGTTGACGATAGAAAAATTAAAGTCATCACGTTTATCATACAGCTTGGTTGTTAGATTACCATTTGTGTCTTTTTCAAGTAAAATATCCAAGTATGAAGCAGAAGTGTCGGACTCTGTGGTATCTTTTATCTCAAGCTCACCAGGATATATCATGTCGACGTATGAGTTGATAATTAAATTAATTTGATGTATGATTGATTCATTTATATTGTTTAACGTCACTCTCGAGAATTTTTGACTCATATGGATATGTCACCAGTTGCCGGTGTAAAGATGAATAATGACCCCCATCGAATAATGACCGGGGGTCAATTTTCGATGTCGAAAAATGACCCCCAACCCGTAGAAAAAAATCATTTTTTGTAAAAAAAAAAAAAAAGAGAGTCCTAGGGGGTCATTATTTTATATGTTAGTCCTATAAAAAATTGACCCTCATTGAAAAATGACCCCCTTTAAAGTGATACAAAACTTATAACAGGTGAAAAGGAAAAATATGCTGTATTTTATAATTGTTCTTACTTCGAATAATTCATGCTTTTTTCGAACAGATTGATCGATTTTGGATACATTTTTCCCCCCAAGAAAACGCTTTATTTTTTTTTTATATTCGGACACTTCCATATCTGTTTTCTCTTCCGATAATGGCAGGAATGACAACCGAATGTCCGAGAAAAAATCAAGACGGGAAGCTTCAGCGACGTCTGGAGCAACTTCAAATAACCCTTTCATCTTCTTGTCATCATTTGAACTACCGGAATAAAAGGGAAAATTGCAGAGAGAGAGTGAGAGGCATACCTTTTCTATAATTTTAAATGTATGCATAAATAATTTTATTTTCTGAAGAATGATGTAGAATGTTAGGTAAATATTACAGGTATACCTTGATCCGTTACGGAACAAACCTTTTCCAAATCCAGACGCAAAAATGTTAGAGTGCAAAATATGCAGGCATCATTTCTGCATTAAATGTTGAAGTACCGGTACTCAGTACGTCAGATTCTATGTGGTGTTGTGAACCATGTAAAGCAAAAATAGAAATTAAAGAACCTTGCAACAGAATTAAAGAAAAATTAATGCAAGATTATTGTTATGGAATTCGAGATTGTTCAATATTGAAACTGTTGTTTCAACAAAATTTGATGAAGATGATGTTAGGAAGATTATACGAGAAGAACTTGATCAAGCCATATCGGGTAGAAGAGTGTTGAAAGGGGAAAAACTGTCAGACTGCCTGCTTTTGAGGTCTCCCACATGATGTTAGCATTGACCTACCGGGTAAGTAATTCTGAATTAAAACTTGACTGGATCTTCTAGGTGTACTTTATCGTCGATAAGATCTGCTGGATCATTCAGCTGCAGATGAGCTTGAATGTTGAAAAGATCTGTCAGCTCTTGTGGGTGATCCTTAATTTTATCGAGGGGTATCGAAGCATGAAGGTGACCTTGATCCTCTGTACCTTCAATGTGGTTTTGATCTCTTGTTCCGGTCAGTGGTTATAATCCCTCAGTCTATACTACCCATGTCTTCTGATGAAATTCCATTAAATGGCTTTAACAGTCGCCCACTGATCTTCTCTTTCTTAACTTCTTTTTTAATTTCTTTTGAAACTCAAGAAATTCATTCAAAATTTCAGTGTCCAGTTGTGCTTATTTTACTTAAAACCTGAATCGGTTGTTATGTGTTTTCTCTGTAAAGAGAATATTGACACAGACTTTCTTATGAATATATTGGAATACACCTACATTACTACAGATAAGTATCAATGTTGTACAATCTAACAAAGTGAAAAGATTAACTTACACTGACAGCTCCTACGCATATCTGTAGCCCCTTCTTTCATTTTTGAATGGTGTCCATCTTTGTAGCGGTCTTTTTAGTAACTGTGTCCTTGACATCCGTATAGCCAGCTCTTTCAAACAGAGCATACCTAAAACAGCCAGTCCTATCGCTCAGGTCAAGGTCAGCACCAAGTTTTCTGACCTGGTTAAGTTGATTGGCTAAATATTAGGCCTCATCAGGGTTTAAATTTTTGCAGATAATGCACATTCTCTTCTCAAAAAAATACTGCTTTGGAGGCTTTAGATATAATGTTTTGAAGTGTCTTTGGGGTGATTTCCCCAATCATAAATGTATAGATATCATTATATTTTAACATGAGTTATCAACATTTTTATGCTATTTTTCAGATAATGATATTTAAAAAACCCTCATATAAAGCATTGTTAAGGCTGCAAATAAGATGTCGGAGCTTAATTTATACTGTGACCAATGCTGTGTCATTACACAAAATAGTTTTCCTCATTCAATATACTAGTACAATAAGTGAAACCATTTGCAGTTTTAAATACTTTTTACCCCTCCCCCTTACCACCACTATATCAACAGTAGGAAAAATTTTTTAAAAATATACTCCCCGTCAATGAAAACGCAACACTCTACTTTTAGGGTGAAAAATTATATACGGGATATAACTATGTACCAAACAAGTTAGGACATCTTTTACTTTTACTTTGCCAAATTAGTTATTTAATGGTTGAATGGTTTTTTATACCATTACCGGAAGTTGTTTTTTAGCCCTCTGAACAGATAACATTGAAATAAAACATCCCCCCTTCCGACAATTAATCAAAACATGCTAGTCTACCATGTACAACATTAATGTAGGCAGTCCGATTTCTATCATGTCTTAGGTTTATTAATGTCTTTATTTGAGCGAAATAAATATTCTTGGGCATGTTTAATTGCCTGTTGTTCAGATACAGCGGTCGAATTTTCTCTAACTTGGCGTAGTGTAGTTACTCTTGGACTTCCGGTCAAGAAACTGTTATTTGTGCTTTTGAAACACATGAGTCTGGAGAGTGTTTAAATAGTGTTCATTTGCATCTGCATCTCTTTTTTTCTTTATTTTGAAAATCTCCTCCATTAGCAACGAAAATCAGTCATTTTTAGGAAATATAGGCATCACATCCGGTAAAGAAAGAAGAATTTTTTTCCCGGGCTTTTAGTACATTACTTATGATAAACAGATACAAAACCCTGAAAACCCAAAATATTGTTAAAGATTTTGTAAAAAATTCAAAAATTTGATTTCTGCTAAGAGGGCTAAAAAGCAACTTCCGGTAAAGGAAAGAAATTCATTCAACCGTTAAATAACTGATTTGGCAAAGTAAAAGATGTCCTACCTATTTTGGTACGTAGTTATAATCCGTGTATACTTTTCATCCTAAAATAAAGTGTTGCGTTTTCATTGACGGGGAGTATATATGTAAAAAAAATTGGCACTTGAAAAAAAACTTGTATTGAGAAATTAGATTGAAGCCGCAACTTTTCCCTTGAATATGTATAAGTTTAAATGAAAAAAACATATTTTGTGCAATGGCTAAGTTTCGGCTCATTGTAAACAACGGTTTTTTCTTGACGAGGTAGGAAAAAATTATATTTTATCTGAAACATAATAAATTATATATAAAGTGATAAAGTATGCACAATGATTCAACAGACGATGTGTAAGGTTTAAATTTGTCTGATTCTCACCATTAAGTTTCTTTTGAATGGCATCCACAAGAACTCCATTAACATTTTCAGTATGAGATTTCTCTGATAAGATACTGGTGCGCTCATTTTCTCTATGGTTTATTTCTGGTAATACTGAAATTAACAGATCATAAAGTTTACTAGCAAATCTTTATTTCTATACAGAAATCAAGAACAAAAAATACTATTGTACTTCTAAAATTCTTCTGTGTTAACCCTAAAATTTGCCGACTGACTTTTTGATAGTTGACGATAGAAAAGTTAAAGACATCACATTTATCATAAATCTTGTTTGTTAGATTACCATTAGTGTCATTTTCAAGTAAGATATCCTAGTATGAAGTAGAAATGTCGGATTCTGTGGTATATTTTATCTCAAGCTCACCAGGATACATCGTATCGGCGTAGGAATGGGAATTATCCTTATTAATGGACAATACGTCATCGATATATCTAAATGTCGAGTTGAAAGCCACAGCAAGTGTTTTTTCTTTAAACGCATAATATTTTGCATGAATTCTGCTTCATATGATATTCAAAATAGGTCTGCGTTTAACGGAGCGCAATTTGTACCCATGGGGACTGTTGGAATAACATTTCAAAACTAAATTCTACAGTTGTAAAAAAAAAATCTTAATGTAATCAGTCTACAGTCCATATTCATCCGATAACCCCCTAAAAACAATCACAATTCTACAATACTGCATAGATACCGGTAGATGTTCCGATGTGTTGTTACCCGATTGAGGGACTGTTGGATTTACACCACCTTCTCAATTATCTGACAGTTCGTATTCCTCCCGGTCACAACCTGAAATAATTCCTCTCTACCTGACATTGAATGAGTTAACAAAGAAAACATGTATAAAGCAAAAATCCGAGATGGCGACAGAGTCGTGGAGACAGCCCTGGAGATCAAACAGCTTGAGTTCATTACTGTCTCCTCTAACCCCGTGGGGATCCGGGTTAGAATAGTTCCTCAGTACCCCTGCTTGTCGTAAAAGGCGACTAAATTGGGCGGTCCTTCGGGTGAGACTGTATAAACCGAGGCCCCGTGTCACAGCATGTGTGGCACGATAAAGATCCCTCCCTGCTCAATGGCCCTGAGTGCCGAGCATAGGCCCAAATTTGCAGCCCTTCACCGGCAATGGTGAAGTCTCCATATCAGTGAAATATTCTGGAGAGGGACGTTAAACAGTATACAATCAATCAATCAATCAATCTTTCGTCTGTTCTAGCTCTTATATTACTGACTTCCCCCTCGTCTGTTCTAGCTGTTGTTGGACTTGTGAGGACTGGTGGGTTTACACCACTTTCTGGATCCTCGTATTCTTACCTGTAACAAAATAAAGAAAAATTCTCTCTTGTTTTTCATCATTCCAAATCTTAACGGTAAAAATGAGGTACATTGGACGAGATCAGTGCCATGTTCAAACCTTACATATGCAGTGTCAAGTGATTAAGACTGTGAATAACGTTACATTAAAAAGTCTTCAAAACATTTGATCATATATAAAATGAGATTTACAGACAATTAATAATAAACCAACAAGAAATTCACATTAGTTAACCTGCAAAAAGTAACGGAAATCCAATGAACTAGCTCAGCTTTTAATCTGCTGGCCCCAGTCCTCTAGAAATTTTAAATGCTTCTGAGTTATTTGAAAACCTCAATAAATCACTTCTTATTTCATATCATGATAATAAACATTGGAATCAAAAAATGCTTTCTAGGGATAAAACTTTCTACTATAAATTAGACCTTTCTGAGAAATTCAAAGAACTTTGAAGCACATTGAGAGACATATAATGTAAAATGTTGCATGAAAGGATGTAATTTTCAAGCTGCATTTAAATACTTTTAAAATTTAATTATAAATTAAAGACTCGTCCCTCCTGGCTGAGGATGAATCGTACAAGTCAAAATTCTGTGAAATGAAAAAAAATTAATTCCATCTACACCGACTCCTTTCAGTCAACATTCCGCAAAACGAAACATTGTCATCTAAGGTGATTCAATACAGTCCAATTCCATAAATTGAAAAAAAGTCCACTCTATGTATGGTGACTCGTTGCAGTAAAGAAAATTTGTAAACTGAAAAACGTTCACCTATGGTGGCACATTACAGCTTAAATTCAATATTTTTTTTTGAAAAAAAGTAAAATATACGGTAACTCCCTTCAGTCAAAAGTTGATGATATGAAGACAGCTTTTATAATGACTCGTTTTAGTAAAAAATAAAGGGTGTATCTATGGTTACTCTGTACAGTCAATATTCCATAAAATGAAAAAATTCCCAGTCTAAGTTGCAAAACTTGAAAAATGTAAAGATTAATATTGACTCGATTTAAATATGAACATTTCGCACCTATGGTGGCTCATTGTAATACTTACAGTGCTTGTTGGTGTAAAAGACAGATATCCCTGCTTGGGAAAGATTGAAAATTGCATTATCAGACGTAAAGAAAAATGACATATTATGCCACATTCTCAGAAACTGCAAACCAACAGTATTAATTATTTCCTCACTTAACCTGGCATGGACAGTAAATATTTTTAGCTCTTCTGAGCCAAAGGCTCAAAGAGCAAATGCTTTGGTCATTTGTGCGGTGTGCGTTATTTTTTTAGAATATGGGCCATAACTCAAGAACCCTTTGGCCAATCAGTACCAAATTTGCCACAGGGTATCCTTGGCCCAGGGGCTACTATATATACTAAAATAAGGGTCGGGACCCTAAAACAAGGGGAGATAATCAGGAAAATAAAACCAAAAGTACTAGTTGCTAAAAAATCTTCTCCAGAACCGCCAGGCAGATTTTCACCAAACTTACATACAAGGATCAGGATATGTTGAAGATTAAAAATTGCTCAAGGCATGACCCTGGGGCAAAGGGCGTGGTCTCAAGGTCACTTTAAAGTTGACCTAAATTTACAATTAATAAAAACGTTTATATTTTGCTTACTATAAGGAATAGGATCATAAAATCTTGTAAGTTGATGCATCTTAGGACTTCACATCATGTTAACTCAAAAGTAGGTCACAGTGACCAACTTTTTTTTAATTTTGCGGGCATTTGTTTTCAAATTGATTTGAAGGCATATTTTAGACACTTTATGGCCATTGACCATTAAACTTTGTCAGTTGATGCATCTTGGGTCCTTGAACATCGTCAACTTAAAAGTAGGTCACCGTGATCTACTTTTGAACTTCATGACTTAACTTTTTAAAAACATTTAATCCCATTATTTCAGGCACTGAAAGGGTTAGAATCATCAAATCTTGTAAGTTACTGCATCTTGGGACCTTTAAACATATTTACGAAAATGTAGGTCACTGTGACCTACTTTTAGAATTTTGCAAGCATATCTTTTCAAATTGTTTAAAAGGCATTTTTTGATTACCTTCAGACCTACAATCATCAAACTTGGTCAGGAAATGCATCTTGGGACTTTAAAAAATGTCGACCACAATGTAGGTCACGGTGACCTACTTTCGACATTTTATGGCTATATTTAAGTATCTTAGGTATTTATTGGCTTAGAATCATCAAACTTTGTGAGTTGATGCATCTTGGGTTTTCGGAGAGTGACGAGTAAAACTTACGTCACAGTGACCTACTTTTGACATTTTATGTCAACATTTAAGTATTTCCGGTACTTATTGGCTTAGAATCATCAAACTTTGTCAGTTGATGCATCTTGGGTCTTTGGAGAGTGACGACCAAAAATTAGGTCACAGTGACCTACTTTCGACATTTTATGGCTATATTTAAGTATCTTTGGTATTTATTGGCTTATAGAAATTAAACTTTGTGAGTTGATGCATCTTGGGTTTTAGGAGAGTGATGACCAAAAATTAGATCACGGTGACCTACTTTTGACATTTTATGGCAATATTTAAGTATCTTAGGTATTTATTGGCTTAGAATCATCACACTTTGTGAGTTGAAGCATCTTGGGTTTTCGGAGAGTGACGACTAAAAAGTAGGTACGGTGACTTACTTTTGACATTTTATGGCTTTATTTAAGTATATCCGGTACTCATTGGCTTAGAATCATCAATATTGTTGATGTATCTTGGGTTTTTAAAAATCGTCTACTAAAAATTAGGTCACAGTGACCTACTTTTGACATTTTATGGCTTTATTTAAGTATCTTGGGTATTTATTGGCTTATAATCATCAAACTTTGTGAGTTGATGCATCTTGGGTTTTAGGAGAGTGACGACCAAAAATTAGGTCACGGTGACCAACTTTCGACATTTTATGGCTATATTTAAGTGTCTTAGGTATTTATTGGCTTAGAATCATAGTAATTTGTGAGTTGATGCATCTTGGGTTTTAGGAGAGTGACGACCAAAAATTAGGTCACGGTGACTTACTTTCGACATGTTATGGCTATATTTAAGTATCTTAGGTATTTATTGGCTTAGAATCATCAAACTTACTCAGCAGATGCATCTTTGGACTCCGAAAAATGTCGACTAAAATGAAGGTCATGGTGACCTACTTTCAACATTTGATGGCTATATTTAAGCATCTCCGGTACTTATTGGCTTAGAATCATCAAACTTTGTCAGTTTATGCATCTTGGGTTTTTGGAAACTGTCGACCAAAAAGTAGGTCACAGTGACCTACTTTCGACATTTTATGGCTAAATTTAAGTCTCTTAGGTATTTATTGGCTTAAAATAATCAAACTGTGTAAGTTGATGTATTTTGGGTTTTCCAAGAATGTAGACCAAGGAGTTGTCCTTATTGGCTAAGAATCATCAAACTTTGTCAGGTGGTTCAACTTTTGTCTTAGAATACTTAGGGTTAGAGTCTTCAAATACAAGTGATAGGTTGTACAATTCATCAGAAGAGCGATTCAAGGCCCTTGGGCCTCTTGTTAATCTTAATTGTGTTCAAGATCAGAGTTATGTGAATTTTTTTAAATCCACAAATCTAAATACTAGTATCACAGTTGACCCAGAGTTCTTACGTACGGTAAAATGTATCACAGAGTGAACCCACTGGGGGATGTAATTGACATAATATACACGTATTGACATAATATACACGTAGATGTATATGATCATGTATGTTTAGCTCTTCTGAGCCAAAGGTAGAATGAGCTAATGCTATGACCATTCGTTAGGAACTGGGTGTTGCTAAAACGCGGAACGGAAAACGGACAATTTGTATTGGTTGCGCCCAGGGATAAGCTTGGCCGATATACAGGGAAACGGACTTTCAAAGCTTCAAGAGAAACTCGTTCTGTGTTATTAGATCATTATTACGAATCCGGTCATATGTGTAAACAATCCCTGTGAAGACCCAAATTGCCCTTTTTTTAAAAACACAAAACTGTTTCAATAGAGAAAGAGAGGGTTGAAGGGAAGGTCGAAGGATTGTTGAACTTTGGATTCTTTATCGAGTCTGAAGAGATGTCAATACTGTAAACTGCGGCAAGTGCCGCTAACACACAGGACTATACACATAATCCAGACCGAATTCTATTGGCTAGGGATGAATTCTGAGATGAAGATGCTTTTGTCAGTTACTACTGGCCAAATCATTCAACTTATTTGAATGAAATTATACGCCAGAAGAATGAAACTCTAATAAACTGCATTCAAAGCATTTCCTTAGGGAATCTGAACCCTGAAGACATTTTATATATACACTCACTTTCGAGGCATCTTCCACTATAGCCAGATACTGTGTATTTATTTGCCTCAAATATCTTGGTGGACATGTTTAATCGAGATTGCTTACTGAGAATGGAAGGAAAATTGTTCATTTTTGATGCAATAGACTCTGGAAAAGAAAAGTGTCTTAATGAATTAGTGGTGCAACAAACACTGTGGCTCAAAATCAGTGCAAGTGTTATGCTCCTTCGGAACCTTTCAGAAAAACTGGTAAATGGGTTATGTGGCCAAGTGAGGAATATTTCAGATGAATCTATCACAGTCTTTTTTCCTTCATTGGATGTTACAACAGATATCAGAAGAATTTCATTTACAGATAATTGTAATGTATGAATAAGTTTTTACTTTCATGTACATTAGTTGAATCTAATTCTTGAAGAAATATTTGTTAAAAATTCTATTACCCACTGAAAAATGAAGTCATGCCCTCCAGCGTATCAACAGTTAATATTGCTTGACGATGATGATGATCCAAAAATAGTTACTACGCAGCATTTATGCATGCAAGGTCCACTGATAAAACATTCAATATATAAATTTAAGGTTGTATGAGTGTGAACATTTTACATAACACAAAGTGGAATGAAAGTCGCATTCAATAAAACGTCAGGTGACGTGTATAAAACATTTAATAAAAATTGATTATGCTATTTATCTAATTTCCTGTATATTATTTTAGATAAAAAATAAAAATTAAATTATCTGCATTGTCATTGACTGCCCCTGTTTATTTTACGACATCAGACCCGTTTCCGTCCCTACATAGTAACAACAACGCGCAATTTCCCGAACTGACAGACGATAGAAAATGGGACGCGCGAAGGGTGGCTTTGCTACCCGTAAACGGAAATTATAATATAAAAGGCAGTCAAAAGCCCAAAAGCAGAGTGACTATATGTATATAAAAACCGGTAAGAATACTTAGAAAAGCAATTAAGTAACAGTATCGGCAAGTCATAGTCTAGTCTAGCAAACGAGGGAAACGGAGGCTCAAAATTATACACACCCCTAATGGATTTCCAATGTACGAATCTTGTCGGAAACCCAGGGCTGATTACGCTTCGTTCCTATCTCCATCACCCGTGGGTCCATCCATACCAATTCGCTCGTTCACATTAATAATTAATGAGACGATTTGATTGGTCGCTCTTGGTACATCTAAAGCGATATTATCCAATGAGGAAGTCCCTTTCAACGCACTTTTGCTCTGTTGTGCAAGCGAGGTGCAATGATAATACCATTTAGCACACATATTGCCTACAAATCCTTTGATGTCGTGAATGCAAAATAGTTTTATTACCTTGTATATGACGAGAGGGATCTGTAAGAACGACCATGTACGATTTTTCTGCATATAGCACATGATTTACAGGGCGCAGCCATTGTTATGCAAGCGAGTTACAGTAATTCTACCTTTAAAACAGGAGAGTTCGACTTACCTGTAAAAGCTTATTTCATTGGACTACAAATTTAATGAATATTTATGAGAAACGAGCGAATTAGTATGAATGGACCCACGGGTGATGGAGATAGAAACGAAGCGTAATCAGACGATCCCTATCGATTCCAGACAGTGTGTAAATGTATTTAGTCATAATAGAAATGTTTGAAATTATATATTAACAAGGAATTGGTTGTTTTGCGATTATCTCATTCTCATTGCTCTGTTGATCTCTCCAAGAATATTCCTTTCATGTGATTAGAGTTATCCCCCGTTGTGAAATAGAAAGTACAGACCTGTGTCAAAAGTTAAGATAAATTTTATATTTTCTCTATTATAATAATGAAATCCACATATATGAACTAAGTAACATCACTGCCTAGCAAATGGCTAAGTATTTTGGCCAAATTTCATCATTTATTTCAGTACTTGAACCAGAAACTACTTACACTCACACTGTATGTAATGATTCGCCGAGTTGTAGACCTACATGTAGAATTTTTTTTTTTGTTAAAGATTGTTAAATACAGTAAATGGCCATAAGTGAGTCATAATTGCATATTTACACTATACTGTCAGTGTGATGTCACCGGATGCCTACATATACAGATAACATTTTTTTTAAATAATGTGAAGAAAGGTTAAAGAATTTGATCTGCATTTTACATATATGGCAAGAACTTCTGTTGTACTGTTTTCTGTGAATTCGCCCTATTTAATATTTGTGTAAGAAGCCCAGGTGTATTTATAGTCGCAAGCACTTAACTGCGAGGGAAGAAAGAAGTCTCACTAGATTGTTGGAGCGATATATGTATACATGTGGCTCCTTAATTACACCTGATGGTATGATACATTAATTTAAATATTATATGTCTATTTAAAAATTGAAAATGCTGCATACAATTAATGTAAGATAAAACTCTGTAAAAAGCAATGCATTTTGATAATCAGGCCTCATATTTTGTATATTTTCAGGAGATAGTCTGCAAGGCACAGTCTTTGTCAGACTTCAGTTGACCTGTACTACATGTACACCCGTGGAAATAGCTTATTACTCTTCCAATTCTGTTGCCCGCAAAGATGTCTGCTGCTTTTGTGCGTCCTCCGTCGACATCATAAATGATCAGGACCTTTTGAGAAAGTACAGGGTTGTACTCCCCATGTGCAGGGAATGTAAATCTCGCGGGAAAAATCACATTTGTCGGTTGCCTAAAAAGAACTGATGATGTGTTGTGATATTTTAGCAATAAATAGATTGAATTCATTTAGAATGCTTTAATTTTCTTTTGATTTATACTAAGATGAAACCTAAGACATAGTTAATACCTTTATATAATTGAAATTTATTTCTGACATTTAGTCTAAAGATAAGGCCTACCTACCTACTCACACCTAAAATAATGAGGCGCGTTACCGCAAAAAAAAAAAAAAACAATTTTTAGGCTGGCCTTGCGGCCTTTTTTTACAGGTAATTTTTGAAACAACGCAGGACAAGATGGACAAATGGTCATAAATCACCAAACGAAATTACTGATTCTGTAAGAATTTCGTTAGGGAAATTTACCTAAGAAAATGCATGCTTCTGATTCTTCTTTTGTGTACCTTGGAATCTATGTATGTTCCGTGAATAAATCATTATGAAATGAATCTATTTTAGCATTGAACGGTGATTTGAGGAAATTTAAGTTCGGAACCATATATGCGAATATTGATGTGAGACATTAAATAAACTGTGGATTATGTGTGCCATTTCCAATAGGATTGTAACATTTTACACCTCTGATTTCCTACATTGTTTGTATAAAATTGTTTGATTTATCGTGGCCTATTAATTGCTGTTTATTTATTTGCCTCGCCTTTAATTTTGTTGTAATATGAATGTCACCTGTACCTGTCCAATAAGTTGAATCTTATTGGACACTTACATGTAACTTATTGGACGGGGAACAAGAAAATAACATTTTTTGAACCAGTTTAAACAAAAGATGACGGCAGAAAAATGTTTTAATGTCATGTTCAATTGTTATTTAGGAACTTACAAAGATAGCCAACGAGCAAGGTAAGTGGCACTTCTCCATGATGAAATGGAAGTCAAGGCTGATTAAGTGTGTGACAAACGGAGCTGTCAAGTAATTGGATTTACCAACCCAGAAACTTCAACATCCAATGACGTATTTATGCTGTATTTCATTTGTTTTAAGAAATGAATTTTAGCCAATATAGAATCGACAATTCTTCAGAACTTTAAATAAATTCATTTATTTTCCTCTTAAGTGTAGGATGAAGTTTGTAAAATTGCTACGTATGTCTTGGTTTGTTTTTATGGTGGTTTGTATAAATTCTCCGGTGAACTGTATCCGTTGTAATTGCTTTTATCCAAGATTCCCAGATAATTACTACTGCAAATCTCATTAAATTAGATTAATGAAGAATTAGTAATCTTGATGTTTCCGTACTTTATGTGTAAGATGAGTGCATAAACTTGCGCGTTCCTCTATCCATTTAGTTGAAAATATTTAGTAGTATTTGCATACATAGCTCCATTTGGTGTATCAGCCATTTATACAGGTCCTCGTAATTTTTAGCATTGAATAATCTTTTATCTTCTGTTTCTGATCTGGTATCTCTGTCTTCATTTACACTTAGATCGCTTTTTCAGTCTGAGATTTGTAATAAATCATAATTAGTAACGTGGATTGAAATAGGTTTTTAATCATCCAATCAAATCATTTTATGTGTAGCCAATCAGCGTTTATAATGATAAGAATTATTAACCAATCAGTACCAATAGAACAAATGCAAAATAGTCTAAATATAGGAATAAAAATATCTTCTTTCAATTACTTCAAGTGCAGAGCATAGGCCTAAATTTGAAGCCCTTCGTCGGCAATGGTGACCTCTCGATATGAAGTTTTACATAAAAAGTGGCAATAGTGGCAATTTTTGATGTTTCCGCAATTTTATCAAATAGTGCAATACCTATAATGTCGTACAGAAATTCACAGTCAATATCATCTCCTGTACAGCTTCGATGAAGAGACTGGGATTAGTAGGGTCATGGGGTGTGTTGTTACTTAAAACACTAACCCCAGGAATCTTCGTTTTCAGCTAGACGTTTTTGACATTCAGGATATAATGGGAGTAATTTTCATATGAGCCTTTTCCATGATTTTTTTTAACCTCTTCGGGATTTTTCTGTTTATCGAAATATTGATTTTCTGGTTTCTTTTTAAAGTGTAAGCAAGATGATCAGATTCAGAGGTTGTATTATCTGCTTTCCCGTCACATGCAATGAACAAAGACTTTCTTGATTTTGATTGTTCATGTTCCTTTCTCAGTTTGAGTTTCTCTACCGATGACACCAACTGATCCACCGCAGTCTTACACTTGTCTGGTGTACTCAATTGTTTGATCTTGATTAATACAAATGCAAGAGTGTGGGGGGTTTGGGGGTTGGTTGGTTGGTTGGTAATATCTTTCCTTTTATCGGTTTGTGTTCGTTTAGAGTGCAATACATGTGATAATAATATCAATTATAGTACAGTTTGACTTAAATAACAGAAACTTACCTTTTCCGCCGATGTCAAGATGGATCAGCTACCTTGAATCTTTTTAACGGTTTCTCTTGTGTAGTTCTTGGAAGTCTTCAAGCGATGTAGCTTAATTACTTTAATAGCCTGGCGTCGTGCTCCTGCATCAAATGCTATAGTTTTCTTGTAACAAAGACCACACATAAACACGTTAGAACAATCTATTTTTTTCTCTGTGTTAGTCCAAAAACGACGCGATCTTTGTCAATGTATCATGTTGAGAATTCAGTGGAGAAATACGATGTTTGATGTCCCCACACGATACACATTGATGTAAAGACGCCATATTGTTAACAGTTGTCTACAGTTCGAACATGGCGTCGACAAAACGTACGAGGTTATGTGGTTACGGAAATGGCCGAGTAAATACGATTGATTCTAAAAAAGATGTTTTTTATTTCTTTTAAAGACCTGCCGGAATATATGTGTTTACTTTGCTTTGAAGACAGTCTGAAAATGATCACTATTTCAGTTTTGAATATCTTGTCAAGTGCTTTCCTTGCAAGGATGCTTTTATATTTTGAAAGTACTTTTTTGAAATTCTAGATTGTGTTACCGGCCGATTTGATGCTTTGCTTTGTCCGATTTTTCATTGTTTTGTTTGATCTTTACATGTGGCATCAGTTTATCCTTTTTTTCAAAATTTCAGCAATTTATGTATTCAAACATTTGATTGTCATAAACAAGAATAGCGGAAGATTTAAATGAAAGATATATTTAATTATGAAGTGTTGCTTGCTTTTTTAGAAATGAATGATAATGTTAATTTTAACCGGGTAAATAATTGACATCCAAACAATTTCATTTGGATTTTTAGAAATACATAGAATAAAAGCAGTGTCACTGCCACCTTGGACTTGTATTTCAATCCAATGACGGTTGGTCTGAACATTTTCCCAAATTTTGCTTCAAATACACATGTAAATGAAAATAAGACCGTTTCTATACTAAGGTATAATTTTTGGTATATTATTTAGTTGGTTAGCTTTAGGTATTGTTAGCTTTAGGTATTGGGCATGCTGGTGCTGAAGTGGAAACTGGTTTGGTAAAAAGACTGCTTCCGAATTTTTGTTTCTGTTTTTATTGTCAGTTTTTAGAGTTCTATATATTTTTGTAAGGTATGATGGATATCAGGATTTGTTATCATGCAAATTGCTTGTGTAATTGTTTGTGGATTATTTCCTATAAATTTTCAGAGTTGAAGATCTGAACTTTTAAGAGGCTGTCCACCGAAAAACTAGGCAATGGGTGGCACATCGCATGTCATGGATTTTAATTATTTTTAGACTTATTTAAGCAAATGTTTACACATGACAACATAAAAAATTATTATAGTGCTCCTCAAGTCCTAGTTTTGGTAAATGCTTAATTTTAAGTTCAAAAAGGTCAACATGAGGGTTAAAAAAAACGTTTTTTTATTTTATATGTAACAGATACTCCAGAAGTGGATGTGCCGATGAATATTATTTATAAAATAGACTTTTATCTTTTATTTTATGAATGAATAAGACTCCAATTTATACTTCTTTAGAAAAAATTATCTAGTCCAATTTGACTTGAACAAGAAAATGTTTAAATTCACTATCCAATTTTAATTACGTTATAAAACCCAATACAATACAAGGACATATTTGTTTACTTATATTTTTAAAGATACAAAGTACAAGCTTTTGGATCATTCATTAAAATCATTGGGAAAATGTATTTTGTAAGAAATAAAAAGAGTCAAAATTATTAATTTTTTTTTTTATAGTTTTCACAAATGAACCGATCCCGACCAGAAACGTATAAAGAAGAAAATAGTAATGTCAAATTTTGCTCTTTTGTTGTAATATGATTAAGAAATTACTTGATTTATTTTAATAACATATTATTTAGATGATAGGTGCATTTAGTTTGATAAATTTATTAATTTGCATCATTTTTGATCGGAATCGGTTTCATTTCAATCCGGATAGGTTTTTACGTAAATTTAGAAAAAATTCCTAAATTTGGCTCTTCATATTAATTTTTCAGAAAAAATGCTACTCTGTTATTTCTTTTCAGTCACTTTACTGTTTTTCAATGAGTGCTACCATAGATTCAAATGTATGTATATTTAAATAACCAATGTCTTCTACTTAATGAAAAACATATAAAACATCTGATCTGATTGACATCTTTAAATTGATTTTCGGGATTTAAAAACGTATATTTATGCATGCATTATGCAACGACCAGAGCAGACAACTCTCTAGCTTCATAATTCATCTCATTTCCAAGTATTTTTTTATTTGTCTTAGGAATTAAAGAGTAAATTCTATCAGTAGCGAAAATCAAAATTGCCTAAATGCAAGAAATATTTATAATATGTGTACAGTCTCCACTTTATCCAAGTTTTTTTTTTCTTCTGTATCATATCTAAAGCCTTTTCATCTATTCTTACAAAATTTAATTTCTAAATATAAATGAGAAAAAGTTATTTTTTGTCAATAGTAATTATTCAAGAGCCGATAAATATCAAGCAAGAACCTTAAGGGGGGGTGC